>NC_048299.1:31242784-31308823 GCF_013100865.1 Trachemys scripta elegans
AGACTAACAGAAGTATTGGGAGCATAAGCTTTCGTGGGTAAGAACCCTACTTGCATCTGAAGAAGTGAGGATCTTACCCACGAAAGCTTATGCTCCCAATACTTCTGTTAGTCTCAAAGGTGCCACAGGACCCTCTGTTGCTTTTTGTAGCTTTTATGATCTTCACCTTTTCCGCCTTTGGTGATAAAGATTCCCTGGAATTATAAAGGGATAAAAATGTTGTTCCTTTTCTGATTATGAAAACCTAGGGGGAAAAATGCAGGGTTGGCATGGGTTTCCTAAGAAGGGAAATTTCAGCTACTAGGCTATGCAATGAGTTGCAAAAAGTTCAGATGTGTGAGTACTTCAACTTGATTAGTCCCTAAAGAAATCCCCCCCCCACACACATCTAAATTAAAAATCAACCAGTGGAATGTGTTTAGTTAAAAATATTAATTGGACTCTTCAGTTGGACTAAGAATTCTCAGCTACTATTCTGAAAGCAGGTTAGTTAATGTGGTTACATCTAAAGCCCCCTTGGCATGAACCAAGAAATTATGTAATCCAAACAAAAAAAAATACTGATCAGATATCCCCACAGTTATACAAAAGTCTTCAGTATTCTACTATCAGGAGAGAATGTTTAGAGCCAAAAGTAGAAGAATTTCAAGTCATTACAGTTCTCCCATTAATTTGGCATTCAAGTTTAGGAAGATCATTATCTGTGCCTCAGTGTATCTCTTGTAAAATGGGTAGGCACTATAGAGATCTATATTTTTTGTATAACACTGTATTTACATAACAAGGGTCAGTTGTTTTTATTTTCCATGGTATCCTTCTGAGTCAGTGGGTCATACATTTCTCCTTACTACAGATCTGTGTACTCTTTAATCTGAGTGGAAATTCCAGAAACATTCCACTAGTTCCTGTTGACAATGTACGTGCTCCTGGGACTACTAGTCCTCCATGGGAAGCCAATATTGGTCTGTAAATTCCACTGGAACCCGACTACTTATGAGGTGGAAACTTCCTCTGAAAAAGCAATATATCTCATAGTTACAGCTTCCAAAAGATGAGACTACCACTTTCAGTCCAGATTTTATCCACTGACGCCCAGCTCTCCTCTTTCCAGGAAATCTCCTTTGGCAATTTCCTGTGCTGAGTAGGTTTGGAGACCTATATCCATGTATCTAGTCATTTAGCATACTTCAATTAGCCGAGGTTCCACAATGAACAAGACTGAACGGCTTTCAAATTTTCCTGTCTCTGCATGAAATATCAATCTGGTGCTTCAAATACATTTACAGGCATACCTTTCTACCTTCTGGAAATCAAGATCATATTCCTCAAACAGCACTCTTTAGAAGAACAAATTAAGTAGGAATCCTGTGTATCAAAAACTTGCTTTTTAGTTTTCCCTGGCAAAGTTGTCTTATAACAATTGCCAGATTTCATACTTTCATATCTTAAAATCTATCCTTCAGTTCATTAGTTAAGATGCTTCTGTCTTCTAACTTAAAAATGCAAAGAAAATCCATTTATACTCCCTGAATTGTGAAAAATCATTGAATAACTCAGCAGAACAACAACTTTCACAAATCAAATGCTCTACAATTTATGGGGGCCACAAGACAAGGAGAAAAAGATATCCTCCTAGGCCACATCATTATTTCTTGGTTGATTGAGCTTGCCATAGAAAGGCATACTTGAGTCCCAATCTGCCAGCTCTTTAGATCATGGAAAGATGGAGAATTTTTGGGTAAAATACATGTGGTAGTGCCAGAAAAATCATTAAAAAAAAAAAAAGTACAAAATATAGGTCTCCCTGGAGGCAGCCACTTCAACAAAAGGCTACCTTTCCTTGTAAAAGTTTCCAATCTCATTCCTCCTTCCTTTTCTCTTACTGCATCTGGCTCAGTCTTCCCAGTGCCTCCAGACTGGATGTATGAGTGAATGAGAATAGGATCATTTTCCCCCTCTTGTCTGTTGGTTGGTTTTATAATATCTATCAATCCATAGGGGTCCTCTGTTCTTTTCTTACATCTGTATTTACAGTATGTACTTCTGTTTCCTCAGAGAACTATAATTCTAGGATTATTCAGCTTTGAAAGTTGTTCCCTGGAGGCTTGTGACACACTCCCGGCCATTTACAACCAGAGGATTTGGTGCCAAGATAAGTTAGTAGGCATATGTTTGTGAGGTTGGTGTGTGGACCTAATTAAATAAAGCTTCTAGACTGGTGAACATGCTTGTATGAGGTGTAAGACTAATTTAAAGGTAGGACAAAACCTTCCAATATTTAAATTCTTTTTAACTGGAAACCCCTAGAAATAGAGGGATCATAATGGAAACCCTTATTAACATAATTACAATAGGAAGATATGAAAGTAGAAATGAAATTATTTTAGTGCAGTCAAAGTAGGGTTTTTGTCTTTAAAAATTATATCATAATAGCTTCTGAATATAACATTAGGCAACCCTTTTTATAGAAAGGAAGAAAACATTTTTGTTTATACAGGAATAGAGTTGCCTTTTGTAGTCACAACAAATAATACCCTTATGTAAATGAATGCACTTCTCCATGTAACCACTAGATGTCACAAGTACTATAGGAGCCTGAGAGGTGACTAAGGGCCTGGTGGAAATTCAACAACATATCACAGGACTTCACATATTTCACTGTTTCCACATGGTAGATGCCAGAAGAATCTGATACAGTGTGATATATAGAAGCAAGGTACAACTGGAATAATGAAATTTCAAAAATAAGCCCTTTTTAAAGGCTGGTTGTAACAGTCCTGTTGGGTATTGTAAATGCCTCAGGTGCACTTGATACTGCTGTTACGTTCCTGGCTTTTGGTTCTAATTTTTATGGAAAGATGGATTGAACTTCAATTTAAGAATATTCGGTAATCCCTCTCAGGACATACTGTAACAGCTGGTATTTCTGTGTTGCAGCAAATTGATTCCATACAGCAGTCAGCAATACTTATGGCTGGATTCTGACAAAAACTTCCAAAGCATTTTAAATAAATTCAGCCAAAGAAAATAACATCATCAATGCAAAAATGTAGCTTAATTTGCAAGTTTTGGGGGGTGGGCTGGGGGGAACCCTATTCCACTCCAACAAAATATTAAGCATTTTACTGGTAAGGATTTCATCAGGTCATTTATTTTTCATTAATATATATATAGGTTCTGGAGGGAATAACTTTATGCCGTATATACATTTCTTAAATAATAAGGCAGTTTAATTTTTTTTTTAATATTGAATGTTTTACCATGAAATAAAGAAAATGAGGAATGACATCCAGACTTTTTAATATATGAAGTGTGTGTCGATCAACAGAATTTTCAGGTTTATATGAGCACTTTTCTTGAAGTATCTGCAGTTTTAATTAGTAATAATGCATGCATTTGTTGATGAAAATGCCTTTGAAATGTTTACTACATTCATTTTTTGACATAGGACAAAATCTTTAAGTTGCACATAAATCAGAGGTATGTGATGATGATGTGAGCTATTGCTGTATTTTTAACAAGTTCAATAAGCTCATGGAAACGGAAAAACCTGTTCTCTATCATATAGCTGACATCCTTCAGATAAGGATAGTCATATTCTGATTGGGGGATCATAACTGAATTTAAAACTTGTATCTTCCTTTATGAAATTTATATGTATAAAAAAGTAAAAATTGAATCTGTGCTTTTTCTTAATTTGTACAGTGTGTCCTTGGCGTAGATGTCAGTATTTTTTTTCTAAACTGAAGTTTGGCTTCACTTGCAAATAGATGTTTTGTAACTCTAGCATCATAAGGAAATCTTTGTCGGCCTTGAGTGCTAACCTTTCTTTTCTCTGTTTCAAATTTTGCATTTGGTATGAATTAATGGAGTTGTCATTGACTTGAAAATAATGCCTTTGTTCAATATTAATACAATATATTTGCTTGGAAGTTGATGCATCGTTTAGTGAAAACTTATTTTTCTCTTTCCCACAATCTCTTAAAATCAAATCTTCAATATGCTGTCTAATTCAAGTAAAATATTAGGTCTTCATTTTTTATATTCTTAAAAATCCATTGTATTTACCAAAAAGTGGATGTTTCTGCTGGTGCAATAAAGCTTGTCAGCCTTTACGGTTTAAAACAAGTTCTTAGGGGGAGATAACTTTACCCTGTATGTGTAATTTAAACAAACCAGTAATTTTTTTTTTAAGTCTGAAAGTTAGCATATAAAACTTTGCTTTTGGCAAACTTACTTTTTTTTAAAAATACTTATTTTAATAACAAGTTCAGTTTGGAGCATGTTGGCAACCCTGTCTTTATAACTAAAAATGGATTATAATTTACTAAACAAAATCTGACAAACAGTCCATGATAAATTATAATACTTGTAGAGGGTTTTTTCATGTGTGGAGGACAAAATATTGAACAATTCCCAACGGTTATGGCACTTGTGCTTTAACCTTTTATAAGAATCTGTGTATACAAGAGTGTCCAAACTATGCACCGTCAGGACCAGGATAACTTCAAAAGAGAACCATTCTGATTAATAGTGTGGATGTTTTTAAAACAAAAACAAAAAACATCTTTCCTGTATATACATTCTTATGAAAACTTGGAGCCATTCTGATTTCTTATTTAGATAACGTATTTTATTTTCCAGAATCTAGAGAAAATATAATCTTGATTTCAAATCTCTCTGTCCCTACCTTGGTCTGCTCCACTATGAGTTAACACTAGCAGTCTTAACTCTGTAATACAAATCAGCGAAAAAGAAATCCAATCCTATTTTAACATTGTCTTTTGTACTTAAATCTTGGTCTTCATTTCAATTATCTCTCTCTCATAATGGTTCTCTATTTTTCTGAAAGAACTGATCAGAAATAGACTAAAAGTTTAAATTGGCAGTAATTAAAAATATG
Organism: Trachemys scripta elegans; assembly: GCF_013100865.1. Classification (NCBI taxonomy): domain Eukaryota; kingdom Metazoa; phylum Chordata; order Testudines; family Emydidae; genus Trachemys; species Trachemys scripta. The sequence goes on from NC_048299.1 coordinate 31,247,688, forward strand.
TATTATCAGTATGACTTTCTAGCAGTAAATATACAGGGTCAGATCCTCAGCTGGTGTAAATGGTCACAGTTCCATTGAAGTCAGTGGAGCTATGACCATTTATACGTGTTGAGGACCTGCCCCACACAGTACTGTTTGTACAATTTCACTTGAAGTTTGGATCTATGCTCCAGACAGTAAACACAGGTTGTACTTCAGATTTTAAATGAATTGAAGAGATATGATGGAATCGGAAGTTAAGTGGAGGCCTTGTATAAATTAGTGTTAGACTATACAGAGGTTCTTCTGGTAAAGTAGTCATAAACTTTGAGCAATTTAAAGTATTTACTGTTTTGGAAAAACAGCCTTTTTATTTCCAAAATATTTGACATTGTAGGGTTAAAATGTGTAATTTTAGTGAAGGAAATAAATTATTTTTACAGCAGCATAGGATTAAAGACTGGACTGAAGAAAACAAACTTGCTTCATCTTGGAAAAAGTCTTAATATAAAAACAATGTTCTCTCTTGTTTTAATTGAGAGCATCAAATGAAATCAAAAGCTCCTTTAGCAATAATGATTTGACTTGATAACTAGGACAGTATTTCGAGGAGACTGCTAGCCACTCAGATCAAGTTTTAATTTTTTTTGACGTACTTAAGCTGCAATAATTTATGGTTTAACAGTGTTCTTTATTGTAAAATTATGTTTCTGTTCTTTCTAGGGGAATCTTGGAGATTGCATAAATCTTTGTAGAAAACTTGGCTGCAGGCAGCTGAACTGAAATTAACTGCTGCCTTCTGGCTGTGGAGCACTATTCTAACGTTCTTGTGTGATAGTCTGTAGACTAAATCATGCCAGCTTTATCAACTGGATCTGGAAGTGACACAGGTACGCAAGCCTAAAAGGACTATATGTTTCCCCCTTGTCTTAGTTGTGAAGTCTACAATCTTTATCTACAGAAAGATAATTAATTACAGTCATCTAATTGAACACATTTTTAAGTTTAACCTCTTCTCCCCTTACTTAATGTAAATACACTAAACATCACAGTTAAAAAATAAAATCCTTCAGATTATGTGTTCATCTGAGCAATTTCTTTTCAGTCACTGTCTCCTCTTGGTGGCTTTATTTATTTATTTATTTTAAGAAAAAGGAATTAAATCATTTTACATGGCCCAATGTGTAAAACAGTCTAGACTGTTCTTTATTTGAGTTACAGATACAAGTGGAGTTATTTCTGAACACAAACTATTTAATTTTGATTTTTCTCTTAAAAAAATTAATTAATTTTCAGATTCCACTCCTGCTATCGCACATATAGGTTCAGTTTCCATCACTGAGGGTATGTCTACACTACCTGCTGGATTGGCGGACAGCGATCGATCCAGCAGGGATCAATTTATCATGTCTAGTCTAGATGCGATAAATTGACTCCTGAGCCCTCTCCCGTCAACTCCTGTACTCTAGCGCCGCAAGAGGCGCAAGCAGAGTCGACGGGGGGAGCGGCAGCAGTCTACTCACCGCAGTGAAGACACCACAGTAAGCCGATCTAAGTACGTCAACTTCAGCTACATTATTCATGTAGCTGAAGTTGCATAACTTAGATCGATCCCTCCCCCACAGTGTAGACCAGGGCTGAGTGTATGCGGTGCAATACGGTAACTCCTTCTTAACGTTGTAGTTATGTTCCTGAAAAATGCAACTTTAAGCGAAACAATGTTAAGCGAATCCAATTTTCCCGTAAGAATTAATGTAAATGGGAGGGGTTAGGTTCCAGGGAAATTTTTTTCACCAAAAGCCTATATATTATATAGATATACACACAGTATACGTTTTAAACAAACAATGTAATACTGTTCACAGCTATGATGATTGTGAAGCTTGGTTGAGGTGGTGAAGTTAGAGGGTGGAATATTTCCCAGGGAATGCCTTGCTGCTAAACGATGAACTAGCACTCGGCTGAGCCCTCAAAGGTTAACACGTTGTTAATGTAGCCTCTCACACAAGGCAGCACGAACACGAGGGAGGGAAGACAGCATAGCAGACAGAGACAGACACACACCTTGGAGAGAGAGATGCACACTGCCCCTTTAAGCAAGCTGACCCACTCTTAAGTGCATTGCCTTTTTAAGTGGATCAGGAAGTTGAGACAGCAGCTGCTGCCCCAAGCTCTCTATGTCTTTCTCCATCTGTGTCCCCTCCCTGCTCTATATGGATAAGGGGTAAGTGGGGTGCAGGAGCAGGGGGGAGGGGGACACCTTGACATTAGCCCTCCTCCTTCCCCCCTGCATAGCAAGCAGGAGTCTCTGGGAGCAGCTCCATGGCAGAGGGCAGAAGCACCACATGGCGGGGGGGAGGGACACCTGAACTGCCAGCAATTGATAGCCTGATGGGCGGCTACAGCACAGGGAACTTAGGGGAGCGGGGAGCTGATAGGGGGGCTGCCGGTCCACCCTGGTTACAAATCCCCACCAGCTAGCTGCAATGGGCTGCTCTTTCTGCAAGCAGTGGACAAAGCAGGCAGCTGCCAAACGATGTTAGACAGGAGCATTGCACAACTTTAAACGAGCATGTTCCCTAATTGATCAGCAACGAAACAATGTTAACCGGGACGACTTTAAGTTAGGAGTTACTGTACAGTTATAACGATTTTTTTCTTACCGTTCCAAAGTTTTACCCTTTTCAACAATACTAAAGTATCTTGAATGTAGACAGAGGCTTAAGTTCTACCTTGCTGACACTTTTAGGAAGGAAAAATCAAATGCCCAAATACAAAATGGGGAATAACTAGCTAAGCACCAGTACTGCAGCAAAGGGTCCACGAGTTATAGTGGATCCAAAATTGAATCTGAGTCAACAGTGTGGTGCTGTTGAGAAAAAGCCAAATGTTGTTCTGGGGTGTATTAACAAGAGTGTTGTATGTAAAACATGGAAAGTAATTGTTCCACTCTCCTTAGCATTGATGAGGCCTCAGCTGGAGTAACGTGTCCAGTTTTGGGTACCACTCTTTAAGAAAGATGTGAACAAATTGGAGAGAGTCCAGAAGAGAGCAACAAAATAAGATATTTAGAGGAAATTACTTATGAGGAAAGGTTGTACGAATTGGGCATCTTTAGTCAGGAGAAGAGAACACTGGGGGGACATAAGTCTCTGAATATGCAAAAGGTAGTTGTGAAGTGTTTTCCATGTCCACCCAGAGTAGGACAAGAAGTAATTGATTTTGTTTGTGGCAAGAGAGATTAGGTTAGAGATTATAAAAATACTTTCTAACTCTAAGGATAGTTAAGCACTGGAGCAGCTTACTTAGGGAGATGTGATTCCTTCTCACCAGAGGCTCTTAAGAACAGATTAGACACACATCCGTCCAGGGTTGGTCTAGATGTATTTAATTGTGCTTCAGAGTGGGGGGACAGACTAGATGACCTCTTGAGGTCCCTTCCAGCCCTACATTTCTTTGATCCTATTTACTAACAATACTTAATATTGTATGCTCAAAGGTGTATCAATACCAGCTAATCTTCATAGCAGCCCTGTGCGCTAAATAAGTATTTTTTATCCCCATTTTAGAGTAGAGAAAACTGAAGCAGCAAGATAAAATGAGTCATTTTGCCCAAAGAGACACAATAAGTCTTTGACAAAGCCAGAATTAGAGCTTTGGAATTCCTGCCTCTTAATCTTGTTCTCTTTCCTTTGAATACACAATTAGAAATGGGAGGATTGTGAAAAGGGGGGATTTCTAAATGCATGAGGAGTTGCATTTGGTTACAAGTCTAACTGGATTTTATGGAGCAGAGATAGTTTTTTTGCTACCAATCCAGATTTTCTCCAGATAAAATTAAAATTAACCTTTTCCTTCTTTCCTTCCTCTGACTCCTACTGCTCTTGCTGGATTTCAGGAATTTGTTCCCCTCCCTCCCCTAATATACCACATTCCACTAGCATGACAGTTGAGGCCAGCTAGTTTGCCCATGTTGATCTCTAGCTTTGAATTATGGAGCACTAGTTATGGAGTGTTTGCTGTGGAGGATCTTCTGCTTTGGTGCTTTCTTGCTTTTGTCCACCTGCCTTTGCTGACCTTCAGAGCACCACTTAAGGTCATTTACTGGTATTTGGCCAAATATTTTCTAGTGTTCAGAGTATTTCAAGTAGTGAGCAGAGATGGGCCGTGGAGTGATGGGTGACTGTTGGTATCTGATATAACCAGTGTGGCTTACTTAATTACTTAAATAAATGTAGCCAGAGGTGGTGGTGAGGGGGACATAATGAATCTGTGAATAAATAAAATGGCTTGGAAAAAGGTACGAAAAATTAATTCCTCAATATTAAAATGTGTGGCTTTTTCTAGAGCACATGTATTGTAATATTTTATACATGTGAAGTTCAAAGCACCCATTTCATAATTATGATCAATGACAAAAGCTTAGTTGTCCCCATAAGCCCAAGAAACATATTAATAAGGATGATTATGCCATCTGTCTTAGTGCTGAAATAATTTTTTGACTTTGGGCCAGATACAATTTGTTTAGCACTTCAAGGTTTAAAGTGCACCTCTTTACTCGAGCAAAGGCTCAGATTCTGGAGGAAGGGATTATTCTTCCACCCTTTCCCTGCAGGGAGGACAGCTACTGTTTGCAGGATAGGAAGATGTTTTAGGTTTTTGGGGAGGTTTCTATCCTGGTTTTAATATAACCCTTCCAGCCCCTGACCTGATACACACTGCTATCATTTTGCTTCTAGTACTCCAGCTCTTTGACTTAAATCAGAATGTAGAGTTCTGTTGTCTGTGCTAGTCCCAGGCGGGCGAACACTCTTTCGCCACCCCACTACGTAAACATGAATTGTATGTTGTGAGACGTAATGGAATCTGAGCTGCTCCAAACTGTGAGAATTTGATCCCAAATTAGTGTGCTGTTTAATGGGGTCAAATAGCAACTGGGCCTAAATTTGCCTTTAAGGTAGGAAAGGCGATTTCATACAAGCAATTAACCAGCTAAAACACCTAATAATGAAAACAAACTTCTTCACTCCCCCCATGTCCTGCATTAGCCCTTACTTAGGGCATGTCTACACTGGCAGAGTTACAGCGCTGGCAGTTACAGCTCTAAAGGGAGAGCACGCTGAAGGGAAACCGCTGTTGTGTGTTCACACTGTCAGCTGCCTGCGCAATAGCGTGTTCACACTTGCGGCACTTGCAGTGGTATTCGGAGCCGTGCACTCTGAGCAGCTGTTCCACAGAGCACCTCTTTCTCTTCTGCTGCTAAGACTTATGGGAGGCGGAGGGGGTCGTGGGGCATCCTGGGTCCTGTCCCAATGACCCGTGATGCAGTGCTTCGTATCCCAGCAATCCCTGTGCTTCCGTCCACTTTTGGTGTCATCTTTCAATGGTTTATGTACTGTGCGCCCTGCCTCTTTGGGCTGCAGGAATAGATCCCGAACTGTTCACCAGTATGCTGCTCACTCTGACCAACACGTCACAAGTGGCAGTGGAGTTATTCCTTAAACTACAAAGGCAAGAGGAGTGTGACATTGATCTTGCCACGCGTAGTAGCTACGACACAAGATTGCTTGTGGCATTCATGGAGGAGCTGACCACAGGGAATGCTGCTTTTGGGCTCGGGAAACAAGCACTGAGTGGTGGGATCACATTGGGATGACAAGGAGTAGCTGCAGAACTTTCGCATGAGGAAAGCCACATTCATGGGACTGTGTGATGAGCTTGCTCCAGCCCTGTGATGCAAGGACACGAGAATGAGCATTGCCCTGCCGTTGGAGAAGCACGTGGCAATTGCACTGTGGAAGCTGGCTACTCCAGACTGCTACCGATCGGTTGCTAATCAGTTTGGTGTGGGAAAGTCTACCGTTGGACTTGTGTTGATGGAAGTATGCAGGACCATTAATTGCATCCTGCTCCAAAAGACCGTGACTCTGGGCAATGTGCGTGACATTGTAGATGGCTTTGCACAAATGGGCTTTCCTAGCTGCGGAGGGGCAATAGATGGCACGCATATTCCAATTCTGGCACCAGACCACCTAGCCACCGAATACATTCATCTCAAGGGGTATTTCTCAATAGTTCTCCAGGCGCTTGTGGATCATCGTGGGCATTTCACAGACATTAACAGAGGCTGGTGCAGAAAGGTGCATGACGCACGCATTTTTCGGAACACTGGCCTGTTCAGGAAGCTGCAAGCAGGGACTTTCTTCCCGGACCAGAAGATCACCATAGGGGAAGTTGAAATGCCCATTGTGATCCTGGGAGACCCCGTCTACCCTTTAATGCTGTGGCTTATGAAGCCATACACAGGGCAATTTGACAGCAGCAAGGAGCAGTTCAACAACAGGCTGAGCAAGTGCAGCATGACCATTGAGTGTGCTTTGGCCGTTTAAAAGCCAGCTGGCGCTGTCTATATGGGAAGTTGGACCTGGCCGATGACAATATTCCTATGCTTATAACTGCGTGCTGTACAGCCCATAATATTTGTGAAGGGAAGGGTGAAAGCGTCACTCAGGGCTGGACTGCAGAGGCTTAGTGCCTGGAGGCTGAGTTTGAACAGCCAGAGATCAGGGCTATTAGAGGGGCACAGTGCAGGGCCATAAGGATCAGGGATACCTTGAGGCAGCAATTTGAAGCTGAAAGCCACTAATATTTGTTGCTATTCTTGGGAGTGCAGTGCTTGTAATGCTAGGAGGTGATTGGTGCACATGATGCAATACGAGGGTTTAACATAATTTTATGTTGCTTTGCAGGGCTCTTTTTGCTTTCAATTAATGGAATAAAGATTGCTTTCAAAACAACACAGTTCTTGTATTAAAAGACAACAACTGGAGGAAAGAGTCAAACAAAGAAGACCATCAGCAGTGAGGTGGTTGGGGGAAGGGAAGGTCCCAGGAGGAGGAGAGGTCACGGGACAGCTAAAGATTTGTGTATGTCCAGGGATCAGATCCAATCTTCTCCTTTGGAGTACAATGCAGCGGGTACTGTACTTCAGCAGGATCAAACTGCAGAGGGATGGGTGTTGAGTGCAAGGGGTAGTGGGAGTCCGCAGTGCTAGACTGTGACGGGGGAGGACTGGAATGCTGTGGGTATAGACTGGAGCCAGGAGGTTGATAAGAGCGTGTTGGCGGTGTTGGGGGGGGTGCACATGGCAAAGAGTTTTGCGACAGCAGCTGCAGGGGAGGGTGAGCGTGGAGCTGCTTGCTTTGAAGTGCTAGCATCACCTGGAGTGTGGCTGCTTGGTGCTCCATAACCTTTAAGAGCCACTCCGTGGCTTCATTCTGGCATGCCGTGTTCTCCTTTTGGTTCCTCTTCTCGGTGCAGCGGTAGCGCAATCCATGCTATTCCTCTCAGGGAACATGGAGTACATGCAGCGCTGCAACCATGGAGATACAGCGCTGCAAATGCCTTGGCAGTGTGGACGGGGAGTGAGTTACAGCGCTGGGGGCGGCTTTACAGCGCTGCAACTCGCAAGTGTAGCCAAGGCCTTTGTCAGTAATACAAGCATATAAATTGAGTACACAATGGATGCAGATCTGTCATTTTTAGACATTTAAAAAGAATACACATTTTTCAAATAGATTTTAAAAACAAAAACCCTTCTCTTTTTCAATCTGTTTTGTAATGCAAAATAAAGCTTTGAAATTTTCAAAAATAGCAGTATTGTTTTTCTAGACTAGTGGTCTCCAAAGTGAGGAGCGCTTTTTAATTTTTTTGCTTCGGCAGTTTGGGCGGGAGTCCGAGCGCCTTTTATTTATTTATTTATTTATTTGGGTGGCAAAAATGGTAGAGCCGGCGCGGCAGGGAGTGCGTGTTCAAAAATTTTTTACTAGGGTTACAGGGGGTGCACAGTCAAAAAAAGTTTGGAGACCACTGTTCTAGACTACTAATAGTGCCATATTTTATGATTGTTGCAGAATTCTGCTCTGAACCCTCTGGAGCTGCAGCATTGTTTATGTGCTGCATTGTATGCTATACAAACATTTCACTGGAATGTTATGTTAGTATAACAATTTTTGTTTACACCTCTACCCCGATATAATGCAACCCGATATAAAACGAATTCAGATAAAACTCAGTAAACCAGCGGCTCGGGTGTGTGTGTGTGTGCGCACTCTGGCGGATCAAAGCAAGTTCGATATAACGCAGTTTTATCTATAAAGCGTTAAGAATTTTTGGCTCCCGAGGACAGCGTTATATTGGGGTAGAGGTGTATTATGGATTTGTGAGTAGCTTCATCTCCCAAACAGAGAGAACAGCAAACACTGACAAAGTTTAGATACCTGTGTTCACTGGCACTGAAAGATTTTTCTACCACTTTAGTACTTTTGGGGCTTAGAATTTACTCCCTTTATTTAATACTACATCATTTATTTTAATTTATTTGGTCCTACTTTTGACTTAACACTTTCATTCCCAAAGAGTCTCTGAAATATTTATGTTGCAGGGGAAAGCTGATGGTGGTAGAGCTGAGAGAGAGACATGGAGGGGGAAGATTCCTGGGGCACTTCAGAGGTGAATAGAGGGGAGGGCCCAGAAGAGAGGACAGCAGGTCCTGTTCTGCTAATGCACTAGATATCAGAGAGAGCCAGGAGGCTGCAGATAAGACAGTTCTCCATCCTGTAGGATATGTAGAAGAGGTGATGGCCCGAAGTCTAAGTACACTGGTGTGAAACTGGGAGAAAGGAAGGTGAGGAAAAGTGATAAAGGAAAGGCCTGTGGTGGGAAGAGCTGTTTGTTCCCTAGTGCAGTGGCTCTCAGCTTTTCCAGATTATTGTACCCTTTCAGGAGTCTGATTTGTCTTGTGTACCCCCAAGTTTCACCTCACTTAAAAACTACTTGCTTACAAAATCAGACAAAAATACAGAAGTGTCACAGCACACTATTACTGAAAAATTGCTTACTTTCTTATTTTACTATATAATAAAATAAATCAACTGGAATATAAATACTGTACTTACATTTCAATGTATAGTATATAGAGCAGTATAAATAAGTCATTGTCTGTATGAAATTTTAGTTTGTACTGACTTCACTAGTACTTTTTTTGTAGCCTGTTTGTAAAACTAGGCAAATATCTAGATGAATTGACGTACCCTCTTGAAAACCTCTGTGTACCCCTAAGAACTGCACGTGAACCCATGGTTCAGGACCATTGCTCTAGTGGACTGTCAGGTTACAGTGCAGTGAAGTCTTGCAACCCTTGGTCAGACCTGCTGAGATCTGCCACTAAAATTTCATATTACAATAAAGTGGTAAAGCCTGTATTTGCTAACGTGAAGCTGTTAATTGTGCTTTATGTTTATCATGAAATACTCAGTGGACTACTGCCAACATTTTCAGGTGTGAAAGTTGCATAGGGGCTCCACAGCAAATGTAATATGCAACTACCTCTAGTTACACTATCGTTCAGGTTACAATACCACTTTCCTAAATTTACGGACCACTGGAAGTAAAGTCGGTCTGAAAATTTATGCCAGTTGAGACAACTCTCCTTGGCTTCAATGGGGCTAGACTGTCATCCTTGATTCTGGAATGATCTGTGTCTCTAGCAGCCAGAGGCATTAAATGATATGTAGGCTTGCGTTAATATGAAAGATGTAGGAAGCTAAGATATACCTGGCTAGCAGTAATTGTTATCAGATTTAATCCTTAAAAATAACAATGTGATGTAAAAACTGTACCTGAACCTTAGTTACTTGATTAACAACATCTTCATAGTGATTAGTAATTTCATACCACTCTGAACAAATTTTCAAAACTTCTCTAAGTGAGTTAATCCTTTTAAAAACATCTGTGATAGATTCAATCAAGCAATGTGGAATTAAAGATGTGTGCTGTTATATTTATCAATGGTAAGTGTCTTAAAACTATTAAATTACTTAGATACAATCTTACCTTTAACTTGTAACATTTGACAACGGGAACAGTTTTTACTTAATCTTTTTGAAAGAAGCAGCAAGGAAACTTTAGTTGTGAAATAGCTTTAACTAATAGCAGGGAGAGTTGTTTTTTGACCAAAAGATTAAGAAATTGCTGTTTTTGTAAGACAGAAAGCTATAATCACATGAACAGTTTGACAGTTTCTGGTCATGCCGGCTGTCCGTTGACTAGAGCAGACTATTATGTTGTAGTGTAAAATGTAAGAATGCCAGAACCTAGATTAGCTGCAGAGTATTGTATACATCAACTGTCAGAGGAAAGGTGCTGTGGCTTTTCAGCCCAGCTTCAGGTCAAGGACTGGCTGTTTTACTGTTAGTCCTAAAACTGTTAATTTAAGTGACATTTAGTACTAATAGTCACTGAAAACATTCCATAATAATTTCCAGTTGCTCGACATGGAACAGCTACGAATGTTCAAATATTCTTTTGCTCTCTTGTGATAGGAAACCTGTGTAAAGGAATTTATTGTACTCTATGGATTTCAATGTTAGGAATATGTGAAATGTTTGCGATTCATTCAAATCACTGTTGTATTTTGCCTAAACATATCCTTGAGACATTATGTCTAATGGACTATTTTGAAATGTGCGTATATCTTCCTACTGATTTGAGCACATAACTTTTGCTTGTGCTAAGTGTTACACTCGTTCAGTGAGACATTTTTTCCTTCAGTATACTAAGTGATATGTCCAGCTTCACAGTACATTTTTAATGCCTGAAATACAACTTACATGAACATCTTCCTGATTGATGCATGAAATCCTACTGATCACAGGACCTTTTGATACACTGGGGAACATAGTATGAAAACTGAGGTTCATGGTAATCAAATTAAGTTTTCCAGTAGCTTTGGGCTCAGTTCAGTAATAAATAGCCTTGACCTCTGCTCTTGGAAGGCTTCATTCAATCCTTAAAGGGAAACTGTTGTTCCTTTTTTTGCAACTGTAAAATGCCACATTAGGTATTCCATACCACTCCTCCCCAGTGCCAGTCCCTCACTCCCTCTTGCAAATGCTGTGAATTTAGAGTTAGTGCATTAAGCATGCTCAGTGAGAGTCTCTCCCAAACAACCTAATGCTGGAATGAATTTTTTTTTACTATATGCCAGATACCTCTTTGGTGTTGATGAGGACTTAGATGCAGATATTTAGTGAATGACTCATCACAGCGGATGTCTATACAAGTGGCCAGTCAATTCGTTAAGAGCATTCTGGATACCACAGGATGCAAACTTCCTTTGCGGGCTTGGGGTGGGGGTAAAGGCACTAGCATTTTTGAAAAGGTATCTTGGGATCTTTGCATGAGCGTTTCCACTGTGTTAGTTCGTGCTCACTAGGTCACAGTAAGTCAGTACTATCATTATTTTGTTGCTATTGCAGCTTTGCATAGTATTTTAAAGTGGTAGTCCAAGTAGACTTGATTAATTTACAGAATATGATGCCTGCTGATATTAGTGTCTAGCAACTATGTTTAGATCTTCTTAGTTTATTTTAAAACCACATTGGTGATCAGCTCAGTATAGGTATAGGGTCTCTGCAGCGTTCTGTCCTCCACTATATGAATGCAAATGGAAATAAACTATTCAGCTCAACTAAGTGTTAGGGTGACCAGATGTCCCGATTTTATAGTGACAGTCCCAATATACGGGGCTTTTTTTTATATAGGTGCCTATTACCCCCCACCACTGTCCTGATTTTTCTCACTTTCTATCTGGTTACCCTACTCAAAATGAACTGGTAAATCTGAAATGTCCCTGTTAAGACAAATCCTAAAAGACCAGTAACTGTTTCGAACAACTGCAAATATTTACCTCCTGTAGTCAAATACTAAAACTAAAGTTTTTCATTTTACAAGAAGGAGAACTTAATTTAAATGCACTTTTTTTTTTAAATCTGGAGAACTCACATTCAGCGTTTTCTATCATAACATTATTTTCAGATAGGTTCTCAAATTAATGTAATTCAGAGTAATAAAAGATAGCTACAAACTTGATGTTTAAAAAAGTTCTGCATGTTGGTTTTTACTGTCCTGAATAGGTTTGCAGTCTTGCCCTTTGAAATCATTTATGACAAAATTGCAATTCATTATTAACCAGAAAACAGCAAAATGAAACTTAAATAAAATCAATATTAACATTGAAATTCTGTTTACGATATACCACTCATAAGGATATCAAAATTTGACTATTTCTTAAAGCTAAAAAACCAGTAGCCTGGTATTTTTTCCAAATAGAAAAGAGTGACCAGATGTCCTGTTTTTAAAGGGACAGTCCCATTTTTGGGAACTTTTTCTTATATAGGTGCCTATTACCCCTCACCCCTGTCCCGTTTTTTCACAGTTGCTATCTGGTAAACCTACTGATCACCCTCAGCAGTCACAGACTTCATTGTGAACTGTGGACTGTGTTCAGTTCCTCTGAAAATCAGACTGGTAGTGAATTTGCGGAAAACAAAATGTGCAGTTATTTTAAAAAGTCACTTTTAAATGTAGGAATGAGTTAATCACTGTTGCCCTGATCCTGCATTTTAAGGACTGTGGGTAGTCCAACGTATATCAGTGGGACTGCCCACACTCCATAAAATTAACCATGTATGCAAGTCTTTGCATAATTGAGGCCTGAAAGATTAGTCTATCTTAATGCATGCACATACTGTATACACTTGTTTTTTTTACTGCAGCTTGTACACACACACTAATCTTAAATACTATCTTCGCAAATATTTTTTTCAGATAGTCAATGTTAGTGATTTTGACTACTGTACAGTAGCAAATGATGTCAACGTAACAAGCAACAAAAGCACAAATTCTGTTATTTCATTTTGGGTAACTAAAATGTTGTCTGATCCTTTGTAGAACTGTAAAAGTATACTTTAAATGTGAAAAAGTAAGCTTGTTATAAATGGCAGCAAACAGTGCTGATTATTTTACCTTTGACAAAGTGGAAAATTTAAAGGTTCATGTGTCCCAGTTTATTAATACAATAAAATTTTACAGTGTTGTTCTGGGCTTAGATATGTTCTTTAGGGTTTATTACCCCTTAGTTATAGTAAAAAGCTTGGTTTTAAGCATGGCATTATTATACAGCACACTAATTCAGAAAACTAATTAACAAATGAAAGTAAATGCTCATCCATTCGTCTCAGCTTTCTGAAGTTTTTTTCTTATACTACTCCTAACAAAGTTAAATGTTTTCTTGTAATATGTAAGAGTGATGGAACGCAGAGACCATATTTTTTTATCATTTAGCATTGGTTTATAGCTTCCACAGGCTTGTCCTAATAATGAAGCTATGAAGGATATGACAAGAATGGTGATATTAAATTTCTCTAGACTAACAGTAAATTTTTCCATTCTGATGTCAAGAATGTTGAGCATCTGGAATCTGCAATATGAGTGGTTCACTATGGGAACACTTTCGTCAATTACTTAGCCATTTATTCTTCTCCTAGGAACTAGTGGTCTTCTACAGAATATAATACTATATAGGAAACAATTTTGTAGAATTGGAAAAGAGTTTTGTGTCCTGTTGCTTCTGATTTAAAAGCTTTCAATTACTTTTGAGATTTAAATTGTATTAGATCTGCAATTTAATTTGTATTTAATTTAAATTTTTTAAATAATAAAACTTGCCACTATGACACATTGTTCTCCTGATTCAATAAGGCAAAATTATATTAATTAGGTTTAGAAAAAACAGAACGCACACACCGGAGACAGGTACAGATGTGAGTCCATAAAAAAGTATACAGAATTTTCTCTGCTAGCTGTTTAACGAAGGACTACACCAGTGGTTCTCAACCAGGGGTACTCAGAGGTCTTCCATGGGATACATCAATTCATTTAGATATTTGTCTAGTTTTACAACAGACTACATAAAAAGCACTAGCGAAGTCAGTACAAACTAAAATTTCATACATACAACGACTTGTTTATACTACGCTATATACTATACACCGAAATGTAAGTACAATATTTATATTCCAATTGATTTTATTTTATAACTATATGGTAAAAATGAGAACGTAAACAATATTTTAGTAATAGTGTGCTGTGACACTTTTGTATTTTTATGTCTGATTTTGTAAGCAAGTAGTTTTTAAATGAAGTGAAACTTCATGAAGCAAGACAAATCAAACTTCTGAAAGAGGTTCAGTAGTCTGGAAAGGTTGAGAACCACTGGACTACACAGAACTTAGAAATACAGCTTAGATTTTCCCTTGAAATTATTTCTGTTGTCGCAGTTGACAGATAGCTGTGGTTCCTACTCTGCCAACATTTCCCTTTCTTTCACAATTAGTGCAAAGATTGTTTTCCCCAGAGCCAGTTATCTCATCATAGAAGGCAATCAGGTTGGTCAGGCCAGCGCAACCCATTAGGAGACCGCGGGCGCTGCGATTTGGGGGGCGGTGACCGCGGTGGTATTTCAGCGGTGGGACCTTTCGCCGCCTAAGGTGGCGGAAAAGCTGGCAGCGTTCCTGGACATCCCCCAGCCCAGGTCCTTTAAACGTGTGCCAGGTTGATTTAAATCTTGGTTTTAGGTAATGTAAATTTTATACTGCCATAGGCGAAATTATTGTATGCAGTGTAGCTGTAGCCATGTTGGTCCCAGGATATTAGAAAGACAAGGTGAGTGAGGTAATACCTTTTATTGGACCAACTTCTGTGGGTGAAAGAGACACGTTTTAACGCTTACACAGAGCTCTTCTTTAGGTCCTGAGACTTTTCTCTCTCACCCGCAGAAGTTGGTCCAATAAAAGATATTACCTCAACCACGATGTCTAATAGGCAAAATAATGCAATCATTTGGTTTTATTCCCCTGTACGTTCAGCTGAATTGAACTTCATATCAGTGTCTCTGCAGAATCCAAAGTACTGATGCAATTCATCATTACCTTCAAAGTCCTTAGTTCTTGAATTAATAAAAGCCTAATGAAAATATAATGTAAGTATTTTTCTACCAGAACTTTGCAAAACTATCTACAATACTTTTCCTCCTCATTCAGTCTTTCTAGGATACACGGCATTGTTCAGTTTATGTATAATATTAGGTAATGTTATTAACCAGATGTGACAAAAATCAGTAATGCGCATACTAGTACCTAGAATTAGGAACCCATCATTATTGAAGTTGACACCTATTGTTGCCATTGGATTACCACTATTTCATTTAGTTATTTAACTTTACATTTCTTTAACTTTGAAGACAGTTCTTTTCCCCCAAGCTTTTGAGATGGGAGTGCTGGGCTAAGGGCAGGAATGGGGGTATTGTTATTTGAGATCAGTGGCTAGAGTAGTGGGGAAGTCTTTTCCTTTGCAGGTTTGCAAAGTTGTCTTTTTTCTGCGTGTGTGTAAATTGGCTGGTATTTTTAAAATGTCAGTCACCTTGAGCCTTTCAGGAGGTGGTTTGTTTTCTAGAAATCTATATGAATCTATGTGTTATATGTAATCTTTGTACTGCATTGTATCTTGAAATGTGAAAGTACTTTGATTCTGGGAAATTGCTACAGGTACTTTTTTTCCTTGTTTCAAAATAGAAGCTGGCTCAGCCTATAAATTCCTGTTTGTTCTTCTTCATTTTCCTAGCTAACTAAATTTTCTTTAACTTGATGGGCACCTGACCAGAACAATTGAAGGGTAGAAAAAGAAACCATTTTCTGCAGAGCTGTTTACAGCATTGCCAACCCCAAACACTTAAAAATCATTTTTTTTTTTTAAGGATTTTTAATTTTTTTTTTACGCTCTGGCTTTTGAACATTTAGGGTATGCTCAGGTCACGTTTTCCAGTTTTCTCCACAACCATGAGATTAGAAACTTTACTCCAGAAAGTAAGCTGAAATTCTCATGTTCATATATTTCTACGAGTTGGGGCTTAAAGAGAAACATCACATTTATTGAGACTGACCCTAAAATTGTGAGACTGGACAGCACTGCACTAAGGATAAAAATGCTTAGAGTTTAGTTAAAGTGGTATGGTTCCTCCTTTTGTATGCAGAAAGTGTCCTGTGGAGAGTTATGACTCCAAAAGCCATTGCTTTGTTGTGGAAAATTGTCCTCATGGAAGTAAAGGAGGTGAAGGGCAAGAGTGTACACCTGACCTTATCTATGTACAGGTCTACACTAGAAGTGCTACATCAGTGCAGCTGCAGCGCATCTGGTGAAGATGGTCTCTGCTGCCAGGAGAGTGCTCTCCCGTTGGCATAATTACTCCACCTCTGCGACAGGCAGAAGCTAGGTTGCTGAGAAAGAGTTTCCTGCTGATATAGTGCCGGTGTGGACAGTGCTTAGGTCACTGTAACTTGCGTTGCCCAGAGGGGCGTCTTTTTCATACCTCTGAGCGACGTTAGTTAAATCAACTTAAGCGGTAATGTAGACCTGCCCCCCAAGCTCTTCTTCGAGGAGTGTCCTTGTGGGTGCTCTACTTTAGGTGAATCTGCGTCCCTGCGCCTGCGATTGGAGAATTTCAGTAGCAGTGCCTAGTTGGGTCACACATGTGCTGTCCCTGTCTCGTGCCTCCTCTGGCGGTTACATAGTGCTGTGTGACCAACTTCCCTTCTTCCCCTCTCCAACCCCCAGTTCCTTCTCTACCACCCTTGGCTTGAGACAGAGCAATCAGCAGTGACTCCGAATTTACCTTTAGTTTAAGAATTAGTTTAGATTAGTAGCTTTTAGAACTCAGTTTAGCTAGTTACTAATTTAGGTACCTTTTTATATTCCTCATTTATTTTTTCTTATTATACCTTTTAGTATAGTGTAGATACCTTCCCTCAATGGGAGAAACTCTACTAAGGGGCATGCCTGAATCCCTGGGTTTTAAATGCTGCCTAGCTTGCTGGGAATCAATCCTGTTTTCTGACAGACACTCCAGTGTGTCCGCTGTCTTGGCAAGACACATACCGCAAAAGTGCTCCCACTGCCATAATCTTAAGACCTATGGAGAAGTCTCTGCGCCCAGCATCCGATCTGGGATCACGGACTCCTCCAGGACATCAGTCTCCAGTGGGAGCATCTGAAAGATATTCCCCACCACCATCTCAGAGGAAAGAGCACTCCTCCAAAAAGATGGCCAAGAAATGTGCTACGACCTCCCCTTCCTGAGGCCTAAAAGAGGTGATCCCTGACCTCTCAGATGCTATGGTACCGACCACACTGAGGCCGATTACGTCTGAGGCGGCGGGACCCTCAGGTGCCAAAGGTACCATGCAAGCCAAAGACCCTAAGCGGGCAGGCTCAGAGAGAAGCAGCAAAGGGAAACTTGCCATCCCTTCCTTGGTACTGCTGGAGCCATTCAAACATGTGGGACCAGCAGTGCTGCAGTCTATGGCATCACCTTCTGCCGCCATGGCTCCTAGCTAGGGTGACCAGACAGCAAGTGTGAAAAATCAGGATGGGGGTGGGGGTAATAGGAACCTATATTAAAAAAAAGCCCCAAATATCGGGACTGTCCCTATAAAATCGGGACATATGGACACCTGACTCATAGTGCACAGTCCTTGGTACCAACAACTGCTGAAATTTCATCGGCACCACCAGCAAAACCCTCCTTGGTACCAAGATGCTTTCAGTAACACAAAAATTTCTCCTAGTCTCTTCAGCACCAGAATCTCTCCTCCTTGGCACCAGTGTTACTCCAGCATGCTCATTATCTTACCAACTTACACCACTATGTAAATCAGCTTTTCCTTTCACCAGTAATGAGGAGGAGGATTAGGAAGGGGAGATCTACTTTTCACGTCACTCCTTGCCCATTCAGACAGTCATCAGACCAGGTCCACTAGAACAACCTGAACACCACTCCAGACCTGAAAGATATGGGTGGTACACACATCCATGGATGCTGTCAGCAATGCCATTCCCACATCAGTGGCCCTACTGGGACCCATGGGTGGCATACCGTCAACACTATTCTAAGCTTCTTAGTATCCACAGGGACAGAACAAGACATTCCCCACCACACTCAGTACCCGTACCCTCTGAAGCACGGAAGAGCCACTCGAAGGACTGGAAGAGACTTCTGATCAGGAAGTCACCCTAGCTGCCAATTTTTCATCCTCCTCTCTAGACAAAGCCATCATGTTCCCACCACCCATGATGGGTGATGATTTTAAACAATTCCCAGAGTTGTTTAAGAGGATTGCACACTCACTAGAGATACCACTGGAAGACATTGCCGAATCCCAACATAAGTTGTTGGACATCCTACAAACATCAACTTCATCCAAGATTGCTCTCCCAATAAATGAGAAGCTCCTGGCCCCAGCCAAGATCATCTGGCAGACCCCAGCAACAGTTGTAAAAGAGCGGACAAAAAATATTATGTCCCTTCCAAGGGAATGGAATTTCTGTTTTCACATCCCACACCAAACTCTCTGGTAGTAGAGGCTGTGCATGAATGGGGCAGACAACATCACTCTAGATCCACTCCATATGATAGGGACTGGAAACGACTAGACCTCTTTGGGAGCAAGGCCTGCTCAGCAGCAACCTTACTGTTCAGGATGTTCAATTATGAGGCATTAATGGCCAAATACAACCACTCCAAGTATTCAAAGATGTCTGAATTTATTGATCACCTCCCTGGGGACAAAAAAGAGCAATTTAAAGCAGTCATCTTGGAGGGTCACCTTCTAGCTCGAACTGTCTTACAAGCCTGACTGGACATAGCGGCATACTCCATCGCCGTGGCCCTAGTCATGCACCAAGCTTCCTGGCCCCACCTCTCTGGATTTCCCAAAGAGGTACAATCCACCATTGAGGATCTCTCGTTCGAGGGACTGTAGCCATTCACAGCTAAGGCCATGTCTACACTTACAGTGCTATGGTGGCACCAGTATAGCTGCGCCTCTGCAACACGTGTGCTGAAGGCACTCTGTGCCGATGGGAGAGAGCTCTCCTGTCGGCATAAAAAAACTACCCCTGTGAGCGGCATAAGCTATGTCAGTGGGAGAAGCTCTATTGTCGACATAGCACTGTGCACACTAGCGCTTATGTCACTCAGAGGGGTGAAATATTCACTCCCCTGAGAGAGATACGTTTTGTCAACATAGATGGTAGTGTAGGCAAAACCTAAGACATATGAGTCGCTCCACACACTAAAAGACTCAAGGTTGACTCTTCGATCCTTAGGCATCTACGTGCCTACACAAAGAAAGAAGCAGAAGAAATACTACTCTGTGCAAAGAACAAGATCTGTGCCATACACACAACTACAGAGGCAATATGACCCTCAAAAAACATAGAGACCCACAAGACTGAGACCCCTCCAATCTCAGCCATCAATATCCCAGCAACCCTCTTCTAAGCAAAAGTTTTGAGGGTTTGATCTAGGCCCCAAGATGCAATACAAATTCTCAAGTGCTGGAACCATCCACAACCATACATCCTTTTGGAGACCATCTGTCTCCATTCCACCCAGCATTGCAGACCATCACGTCAGACTAATGGGTACTAAAAATTATTGAGACTGGCTATTCAATCCAATTTACCTCTATCCCCTTACTAACACCCCGTCCCCATTCCTCTTCAGGGACCCTTCTCACAAGCACCTACTGCAACAGGAAGTAAACCATCTTCTGCACCTGGGTATTGTAAAGCCAGTACGAACACAACACAGAGGGAAGGGCTTCTACTCCCATTATTTCTTAACCCAGACAATAACCAGAGGATAGGGACCCATTCCGAACCTAAGGAAACTCAACAAATTTGTGAAAACCCACTGATTCTGTATGGTCACTCTAGCAACGATAATTCCAGCACTAGAACAAAGGGACTGGTTCTCAGCCCTCAACCTCCAGTATGCATATTTTCACATTGCAATACACCCGTCACATAGGAGCTCCTTCAGATTTGTTCTGGGACAAAATCATTGCCAATACAAAGTACTCCCTTTCAGCCTGTGTACGGCTCCATGGTGTTCTCCGAAGTTCTCTCGGTGGTGGCAACTCACCTCCACAGACAAGGGGTCATAATATTCTCCTATCTGGATGATTGCTTACTAAAAGCCTCCACATGAGAAAAGGCCTTAGGAGCTATCTGAAAGACAATAGTTCTCTTCACAGAGCTGGGCCTGCAAATAAATGAGCAAAAATCAACGCTCATGCTTGTACAGAAACTAAAATTCATTGTGGCTTACCTTGATTTATTGAAGGCCACAGCCTCTCTGCCACCACATGGGTTTGTCACTCTAGTCAATCTGATCACTACAACACAAACCAGTCCACATTCATTGGCCAAGACCTGCCTCCATCTATTAGGCCATATGCCAGCAATGACATTTATTGTGAAGCATGCCAGGTTACACGTGCTGCCTTCAAGGCTGGCTCAGGACAGTATATATTCCACAGACACAGTATAAACAAGTGCCTTACAATGCCAGTCAAAGTGAAAAACTCTCTGCACTGTTGGGCTCAACCACACAATATTTGCATAGGAGGCACCTTTGCACAGACTCCTCTATCAATGATACTCTCAGTGGGTGCTTCTCTGCTAGGTTGGGGGTACACTTGCACCAACACACAATCCAGGGCAGGTGGTCCCCCTTGGAATCAACACTGCACATAAACCTACTGGAACTATGAGCAGTCTGCAATGCATGCTCACACTTCCTGCCCATGATCAGGGGCAAGACCATAAAGGTGTTGACGAACAACATTGCTTGTATGTTTTATACAAACCGACAAGCGGGGCATGGTCACACTCCTTATGCACAGAAGCGATGTGATTATGGAACTAGTGCATCTGCCACAGCATCAATATATTAGCCTCCTATCTACCAGAATGCCAAAACACCACTATGGATGCGTTGAGCAGAGCATTTTCTCAGGACCACAAGTAGGAAGTAAACATCCGGGTACTACAAAGTATATTCAAACGCTGGGGGTTCCCAACTATAGCCCTCTTTGCGACAACCCAGAATGCCAAGTGCCCACACTTTTGCTCAAGAGCAGGATATACAAGATAAAGACTGACAAATCCAGTCATCTAGATAGCCCCCATGTAGCCTAGACAAACATGTTTCCCTTACGTGTTGAAAATGATGGTGTGCCTACTACACACTCTTCTCCTTCCATATCTCCTATCTCAGAATGCAGGCCAGGTTTTCCACCCAAACTTGGCAATACTCCACGTGAAGGCAATGAAATGACCTGTTCAGAGGAGGTAAGGGCCATCCTATTAAACGGCAGAAGGTCTACTGCACGATTTACTTACCTGCACAAAAACGAAGCGATTCCACATATAGTGCCAGAATAGACAAACAGTGGTGACTACCTCTCCTTTACCAATGATATTAAATTATCTTCTAGAACTTAAGAAATCGAGTCTCAATGAGCTTGATCAGAGTACACCTTACGGCAATCATGGCTTTCCATTACAAAGTTGACGAGGTCTCAGTCTTTGCCCACCCACTAAATGATTTCTCTAAGGTATATATAGCCTTTACCCTGAAATACAAAGCCCTATTCCACCATGGGACCTTAATCTAGTGCTATGATGCCTTACTGGGTCCTCGTTTGAACCCTTAGTGGCGTGTTCACGTCTCCATCTCTCAATGAAGGTGGCCTTTCTCATCACTATCACATCTGCATGATGAGTAGGAAAACTTGGGGCTCTCATCGCGCACCCCACATACATAATATTTTTCAAAACCAAGGTTACTCTAAGACCACATCCAAAATTTTTACCTAAAATAGCTTCCTCATTTCACTTGAACCAGCCCATCCATCTCCCATCATTCTTTCCAAAACCTTATAAGAACAGATGAGAAGCGATGTTTCACACCCTGGACATTAGAAGGGTGCTAGCATTTTACATTGACAGGACTAAATTGTTCAGAAAGTTGCTAAACTTATTTCTCTCCATCACAGAAAGATCTAAAGGAGAAGCCATATCCAAAGAAAGACTCTTAAAATGGATCTCTGGGTGCATTGACCTTTGCTACTGCCAGCATCAACTACAACCCCCACTGGGGACTGGCTCACACTCCAACAGATTGCTTTTTACATCAATAACCTTCCTCAACAATGCACCTATTGTGAACATCTGCAAAGCAGCAACCTGGGTGTCCGCCCACATGTTCACAGAACACTACGCAAGAGAGCAGGACTCTACATCAAATGCTAAGCTTAGACTTATGGTTTTATCATCTGTCACGACTGCAACTCCGAAGCCCCTTCTGTGCAACAAGGGGCACTGCTCTACAGTCACCTAAAGTGAAGCACCTAAAGAGATACTGCTCGCAGAAGAAGAGAAAATTACTCACCATGTGCAGTAACTGAGGTTCTTTGAGATGGTTGTCTTTGTGGGTGCTCCACTACTTTCCCCCAGCCCCTCTACTTTGTAGTTTCCTGCTAGGGACTCTATGGTAGAGAAGGAACCAAGGGGGGTTTGGTCACGCAGTGCTACGTAACTGCCAGAGGCGGTGGGAGACGAGGACAGCGTATGTATGTCGCAAACAGGGACTGCTACTGAAATTCCTCAATAGCAGACACAGGGATGCAGATTCACCTCAAGTGAAGTATCTACATGGACAACCATCTCCAAGAACCTCAGTTACTGCACAGTGTGTGAGTAACTTTCTCTTACTTTGCTTCTAGAATGTTGATATCATATGTGGAATACAGTACTGTTTTAATGGCTAGAATGTTGAAGGGTTAATTTAAAAAAAAATTTAAACTTGTAGATGGCTCAGAGGATTGGCAATGAGATATAGGACCTATATAGTTAATGACAGTCTTTTCATTGACTTCAACAGACTTTGGATCAAGCCTATAAAGCGTTACACATCTAGGACACCAGTTCACATCGGACCCACAGGCTTGTAGTGACCTGAAGCCATTACCATCTAATGGCAGTTTGGTGACCCAAGTGAAATTATTTGGCAGTCTCTTATCCTTTCACATCTGGCAACTATAGACACTGTTTTTGGCAGTGTTAGCTCAGGATTTGAATAGGCATGATAAACTTAAGTTTATCCCAGAGGAAGTCTCTTTAGAACTTGGTAGAGGGGCATTGCCTTGGCAATGTGGGGAAGTTTGTGCAGCTGCTGCCTATTGCTACACTATGCATTCTCTTGATCAGCAGAGTACACCTAGAACATTCACTAATAATATCAAGTGCAAGGCATACACCTTTCACCTTCTTTTCACTATGCAGGAAAACCAAATAGCACATCATACGTAATAAAAACAACAGCTCCATATACATGCATAATTTCTCCCTTGGGAGGCAGGAGGAAAAAAGTGCATAGGGCACATGCTAACTGTATTGTTTAATGCACTTCTGGAAATTGTTCAGATACCGTGGCTTTTGGAGTAGTATGAGAACCTAGACAGAATTGAATCTGTCTCTAAGACTATTAATTTGTCATCTTTTTCTAGCCCACAGTTCAGTTTGAAGAGAGGAAATGACTGAATTAGGTGACCTGGACTTTGAAAGTTCAGCTTTGGAGAGACAGCGTAAAAAAACCTTTTTTTGTTTGTTGGTGTGGAAGTAGAGTTGAGAACCACATATTAAAAAATAGGAATCTTGTTCAAGCAGCTGACCACTTAATTTCTAATATCGAAATCTTTTTATTAGGGCTGTCAAGCGATTAAAAAAATTAATTGCAATTAATGGTACGATTAAAAAAATTAATCACAATTAATTGTGCGATGTTAAACAATAATAGAATACCATTTATTTAAACATTTTTGGCCGTTTTCTACATTTTCAAGTATATTGATTTCAACTATAACACAGAATACAAAGTGTACAGTGCTCACTTTATATTTATTTTTTTATTACAAATATTTGCACTGTAAAAAAACAAAATAAATAGTATTTTTCAATTCACCTAATACAGGTATTGTAGTGCAATCTCTTTATCATGAAAGTTGAACTTACAAATTAGAATTAAAATAAAACAATGTAAAACTTTCGTGCCTACAAGTCCACTCAGTCTTACTTCAGCCAATCGCTCAGACAAACAAGTTTGGTTACAATTTACAGGAGATAATGCTGCCAGCTTCTTGTTTACAATGTCACCTGAAAGTAAGAACAGGCATTCATATAGCACTGTTGTAGTTGGCATGGCAAGAAATTTATATGCCAGATGCGCTAAAGATTCATATGTCCCTTCATGCTTCAACCACCATTCCAGAGGACATGCACCCATTCTGATTTCGGGTTCTACCAATAACAATCCAAAGCAGTGCGGACTGACGGGTGTTCATTTTCATCATCTGAGTCAGATGCCACCAGCATCTGATTTTCTTTTTTGGTGTTTCGGGTTCTGTAGTTTCCACATCAGAGTGTTGCTCTTTTAAGATTTCTGAAAGCATGCTCTACACCTCGTTCCTCTCAGATTTTGGATAGCACTTCAGTTTCTTAAACCTTGGGTCGAGTGCCATAGCTATTTTTAAAAATCTCACATTGGCACCTTTGCGTTTTGTCAAAGCTGCTGTGAAAGTGTTCTTAAAACGAATATGTGCTGGGTCATCATCCGAGACTGCTATAATAAGAAATGTATGGCAGAATGCAGGTAAAACAGAACAGGAGACATACAATTCTCCCCCAAGGAGTTCAGTCACAAATTTAATTAACGCATTATTTTTTTAATGCACGTCATCAGCATGGAAGCATGTCCTCTGGAATGGTGGCCAAAGCACAAAGGAGCATACAAATGTTTAGCATATCTGGCACGTAAATACCTTGCAACGATAGCTACAGAATTGCCATGCGAATGCCTGTTCTCACTTTCAGGTGACATTGTAAATAAGAAGCAGAGAGCAGTATCTCCCATAAATGTAAACAAACTTGTTTGTCGTAGCGATTGGCTGAACAAGAAGTAGGACTGAGTGAACCTGTAGGCTCTAAAGTTTTAAATTGTTTTATTTTTGAGTGCAGTAATGTAACCAAAAAAACTACATCTGTAAGTTACACTTTCACGATAGAGATTTCACTATGGTACTTGTATGATGTGAATTGAAAAATGCTATTTCTTTTGTTTACCATTTTTACAGTGCAGATATTTGTAATAAAAAATAATAAAGTGAGCACTGTACACTTAGTGTTCTGTGTTGTACTAGAAATCAATATGTTTGAAAATGTAGAAAAATATCCAAAAATATTTACTAAATTTCAATTGGTATTCTATTGTTTAACAGTGTGATTAATCGCAATTAATTTTTTTGAGTTAATCATGTGAGTTAACTGCAATTAATCTACAGCCCTACTGTTTATATAAAAGCTTGGGGCTGCCCTAATGTAAGCAATCAAATTATATGATTGTGCTTTGTTTGGTCTGTGTTTTCTGCCTGTTTTGCACCTAGATGTGGTACTTCATCTGTAAATAAAATACAGTGTTCATACTGTTTGTATTATAGCAAGTAGCATACATGCTTATCTCTTCCTGAATGACCAGCCTTTTGAGACTATTAGACAATCCTCTAGTATTCTACCAAAACTTGAGAAAGGGAAGGGTTTCACAAGCTATTTGATTATCTCCTCCCCCAACCATTGCAATCCAGTATCAATGGGACAAAAATGTGTTTGTAATAAATTGTTTTAGAATTGTCAGATGTGACAGCATCTTTAAATATTAGAAACAAATTGTTCTGTATATGTCATAACTTTTTTCCAATAATGGTCTACTAAGGATGTTAACCTGCAGATACTAAATATGTATGGCATCCAAATTGATACAATTCAGAAATTCTAGCTAGAGCTGTAATGGTCAATCATGAAAGATACATTTCTTTATATAACATAATATGTTGAAAAGGCCAGATACCTAAATCATGACCCGAGTGTAGCAACAAGAAACTTTTAAAAATAGCCCCTTCCTAATTTGTCAAGTCTGAACAATGCAGTTACGTGAACTTTTGATGTTTTTTTAGTAGTCACTTGCCATCTATACAATTTGTAATTGTTGTATTCTTTAAGTCGCATCTTAATCTTAAACCCCCATTGCAATAAAAATAGTATATTAACATACCAACAAAGTGTGTTTAAAGAATGGTGTAACATATTAATTATAGAGAAATTCTGAGTTAAGCTTGAAACGACTTAATCATAATCTTAACTTACATATTCATAGCACTGTACGCATCATACACACACACTGATCTCTTAAATGTGACCTGAAAGGGATTTTTAAAACTGTATTTATGTCCATTCTGTTCCTTTGTATTTTCCTGTGTGCCCCCTCCCTGCTTTTCTCCCCCACTTCGTAGCTTTTGCCTGTCATGCTGTCTAGAGTGGCTCATGACCGTGAGTGCCAACCTCAGGGCAGACTTTCAAAAAGCCTTTTCTTAGGGCCATGATAATACCGTTTTTATTCTTGAAGATGTTGTACCTCTACATTCCTCCTTCAGCAAGAGGTCCTGTATTTCCTTATCATCTTTCTGCAAGTCCATGATGTCCAGCTTTGGCTCATGGTCTTGGAATCTTTAGCCTGCACCCTGTAGGCCTTTTCATCTGACCTTGTCCACAGGTATTTGTCTCCCATTAAGTAAGCTTGTTTTGCAAGCTCGTCGACTCTGTTAGTAAGCTTTGAGATCTCTGCCTGATCCTTTCTGTGTGCCTTTACTTTGCAGAGATAGGTATTACCTTCCCTGGAGGTGGCAAGATTCCAGGCATGCAAGAGATATTTTGCATAGCCTTCCCATCTGAGTGTGTCATGGATTGTTGGATCCACACTGGCATCCATTCTGTCAATGCTCTTACCACCCAGTCTGACTCTGGCCACACAAAAAGGTTACTCTTTGGATCTGTGGCATTCAAGACAGCCAACATTGCAATGACTTGTGCTACCTGGGCCGAGAAAGGTAAAACGGTACCTTGCACGATGGTCTGTGAACTAATCTGAAGGGTAGCATATCCAGACTGCGGCTTGCCAACTTTGTAGAAACAACTTCCATCTACTACCCAGATGTTAAAAGTTTTTCTCTTTGGCCTCTTGGTAAGCAATGCCCATCTTGAAGAATGATTTGACTTGTTTGACGGTGTCCAGGGGCAGAGGGCATTCATGCTCCTCCCCTTGTATTAGAAGAGCATAAGGTGCAACAGATAGTTGAGATGTTTTATTAACCTTCACATTCCGGTTGACCAGCCTAAGGGTCTACCCTGCTAAGCTTGGGTTGGAGACCCTCCCTTCATTAATGCGTTCTCAAAGAACATACTTGATGGGAGTATGTATTCTCTTGAGGATTACTGGGGACATACCGATCATGTATTCCCAATGGCCAAAGGCCCACGTGAGGGCTAACACCCCCTTTTCACATGCAGAATATTGTTGTTCCACATTGCTCAGTACCTTTGGACCATTACCAGTATCCTGAAGTAGGACAGCACCTAGGCCCTTATCTGTTGTGGCCAACTGCAGCTGATATGGAATGTCTGGTCTAGGGTATACAAGTGCAGGAGCCTTCATGAGGGCTTGCTTAAATTTGACAAAAGCCTCCTTCTGCTCCTCTTTCCATGTCCACTCTTATCCTTTTTTTTAACAGCTGATATAAAGGAAGTGCTATCTCTGTATACCCTTCCATGAATTCCCATGAGAATTCTGTTAATCCTAAGAAGGAACATAAAGCAGATATATCCTGGGGTGCTGGAAGCTTGCTTTTAAGTTCAATCTTGTGGGCGTCTGGATTTCTTCCATCCACTCCCAGCTCAATGCCCAGGTATGTTACTGTCTGGCGCACTAGCTGAGCCTTAGCTGGGTTAATTACAAATCCTGTATTCTTGATTTTTTTCCAGTACCATGTCAAGCACTTTCAAGTTTTCCTCCTTAGTGAGGGTTGCAAAAAGTATATCATCTACGTAGCTGAATACTTTGTCCCTCTCACCAATAGAGTCCCACATTTTAGATACGTATTGATGGCAAATGGAGGGTGCATTATGGAATCCTTGGGGGACACGGCAAAATGTGTATTGCCAGTTCTTGAGAGTGAACGCAAATGTATGCCAGGCCGACCTGTGCAGCGGGATCAAGAAGAAGGCCTTTGATAAGTCAAGTACTGAGAACCACCTGGCTCCTGATGTTATTGTGGCCATAATCTTGTTAAATTTCACCACTACTGGGGTCAGACGGGGTGTGACCTTGTTAAGTTCCCGGTAGTCTACGGTGAGTCGCCAAGTTCTTTGATCGGCATTTAAGACTGGTCATATAGATGAGTTACAGATGCTTTCTGTCTCGACTAACACACATTGGTCCACCAATGCCTGGATGATTTCCATCAAATCTTCTGCTGCTGCCGGATAACGATATTGATGCTATGGCTTGGGGTCTGAACGATCCACGATTATTTCAGCATTAATCCTCCTGCACTGCAGCTTATCGTTGGCAAAAGCCTTTAGGTGTTTGGTAGCCACTGCCTTTACTTCAGGCTCCCAATCTGGGATAGCTAGCTTTTCTGGCACTTTAAGTGTTGCTACACAATGGGATGCAGGTATAGTCTGACATCCACTACCTTCTAGATCCCGTATCAACCATCTGTTTGGTAGATACACAATTAACTTCATTTGGGATAACACATCCATTCCCAGGATGCTGTTGCCATCCAACTGCTGGACTCCAAATGTTGTCTTGATAGTAAATCGGATAATGTTGCACTCAATTGGCTTTAGGAATAGGATATCACTCTCCTTTCCGTTGATGCCTTCAAGGACTTTTCCTTCTTTTATAGGTAGCTTACTTGCTAAATGATTGAGATTGAAATGGTGGCATGGTATCTATGAGCATCTGTTGTTTAAAGTGCCCAAAGTCTCCCCTCAGTACCGCAGATATTGTTGGTCTTCCCCATTGATTGTTCTCAGTTGATGCCACCATCGGGGAAGGAGGGGGACCTTGGCTCCATCATAATAAATTGGGTGCATTTTCTGATTGCTGCGCCTTGCCACTGACTGATGCTCCTTCACCATCTTCATGTCTAACAAGCCTTTTTAATAGATCCTCAGTACGTAGACCTTGGCTTTGTACCTTAGCAGCCTTTTCCAGATCATATTTCTGAACATCTTTTGTTCAGCAGCAACTTCCTGGAGATTCACTCCTTTCTCCATTCCCTTTTGATGAAAGGTATTTGGCTTTCAGTATATAATGCCTGCATCTGTAACTTTCACTCTATGCATCTGAAGAAGTGAGGTTTTTACCCACGAAAGCTTATGCCCAAATAAATCTGTTAGTCTTTAAGGTGCCACCAGACTCCTTGTTGGTTTTATAGATACAGACTAACACGGCTACCCGCTGGTATTTGGCTTATTCATCTTCTGCTGGTAGCCATTCTGATTGAAGTTGCTATTGCTGCAGAGCTTTCTCTCTTTGCTGAATTGCTTGCTTTTGTTTTCAGTCACTTCTGCCACCTTCTTTATCGGCCACTTCTTTATCGGCTTTTCTTCAAGGTGTCTCAGCGAGATAGCATTATGGTCTGTCACTTCCATAGTCATCTTGTGGGCAAGAATCCTTGTAGTAACATCTCCCTGAACTCAGGAATGTCACACGAAGTGGCCCCAGCAGGTCGTACAGCAGCTTCTTTTCGTTAAGATATTTTTCAGGTCGCTCTGATATCCGGTGATGCTCTGAATAAAGTCTTTCAAATAAATTACAATGTGGAAAATAAAATTTAACAATTCCCTCATACATTTGCATGACACTATCCATGTCTGCCACTTGGCTGTTTCCTGGCAGAGCCCTGTACTCATCCCCATGCATGCACTCCCTAAGAAGTGCTGCAATATCCTCTCTGCTAATTCTGGGCAAGGAGCTAACCTTAGGTAGCCAGTCAAGAGCGGAGTCCCGGTTCAAGGGGCCCAAAACCTTGTCATGTCTTGTTTCTCTTGGTCTAGATGAGCCATAATTAACTACAGTAGTTGTAATTGAAGTCATCGGGAACCCTTTCCCTTCCTTGCTCCCTTCATTTTTTCCCCTGTTAATAAGGGTGTGGAAGGCTGGTGCGGTGTTGCTGCTACTTCTTCCTCAGAGTCTTCTGACTCAGAGTCAGTATCCCTCTCACATCCCCTTAATGGATCAAGATGCATGGCTGATAGAAGCCCTGGAGTCTGCTTTAATTTTTCTTGCAACCTTTCCAGCTTGTGATTACACACAGCATGGTTAGCCCGCTCACTTTGATTAGTTTGCAGTTCCTTTACAAGCTCCCTAATGGCTGTTTGGGATTCTTCATTTTTGGTGGTAAGTACGTAGCACTCCATCTCCTTTTTAGACAGGAAGGCGCTCATTTATTGCAGCTGCATCTCTACCTTGCTGAGTTGGGTGACATAACTAAGGTTCTGTGTGGTGAACCTCTCAAGTTTATTTCCCATCTTTTCTAATTCTTTTTTGTCTACCTGGATTAAGCTGGGAAATTTTCTGATCTTGTTCCCCGCAGTGTTTAGTAAGTTCTTTTGCCAACCATAGCTAACCCGTATATCAGTGCTCTCTTTCTTAATTCTACTAAGAATTCCTCCCATTTTTGACATAGGGTGGAATATGCTTCTGTCCTTTTGAACAACCCAGGTGCCCACGGGTTTTTAAACTTCCCGAATCTGCACAATAATTGAATTAATTTTTATTTTTCTCTGGCTGCCAGCCATCTGCTCCGTACATCTTGCAACTCACGACTGAAGTCTGACCTACCACAGACTCTTCACAAAACTAGTGGCACACAGACCACTCACCACTGACTATACTAAGTCACTGTGCAGGCCCAATCAATTGGACCGGCGTGTGCTGTGAAGCCTTTTCATACTCGCACAGGGCTGCCGAGCTACACAGTCAGCTTCTGTCTCTCAAACAGGGTCCACCAGCTATCGGAGCCGATGCCCACCCGCCCGCGAGTCAGGCCCACCGTACAAGTCGGCACCTAATTGGGCTTACCACTTACCGGATAACCTCCGGGATGAACTCGGGATCCACTGGTCCACACACAAACAGGCTGCTGGTTGATCAATCCGGCCAAGCCAACAGTGCCGAGCCGTTTGCTCCAGCCTGTCCCGGGCACACTGGTCCATACCCAATTAGAACAAAGCCACACAGGGCTAACAGGGCTGAGCTGCTTCTTCAAGCCTGGTTAGGACTTACACGTCACCAACCAGGTACCTCACAGCAAGCACTGACAGTACGCCGACTGCCTTCACATGTTTTTTTCTGACCCACTGGTCAGATTCCTCTCCTGGAATCACACCAATGAAGGGTTGGTGGCACACAGGCCACTACAATGTCCACTGAGTCAGTGCAGCTGCTGACTCAGCATCCTGCAGTTAGCTACTCACCTACACGGTCAGTGGACTGCTATTAACACACCAACCAGATCATAAGGTAAGGGAAAATAAAACAAATCAATACAAGATATCTACACCGAATCACCACGAGAGCCAGCCTGTGATTAAATCACCAGATGGGAGTCCTGCTGAAGTCACCAGAAATATGTTAACCCGGAAAGGGTATTCAACAGGGAGCTACTGAATTTAGCCACCAGCCCTCACCCTACAGACTCGTACTACGTCTCATATCTGTCACCAGAGATGATATTCACAGGAATAACATAAAGCAAACAGGATATAGAATACAAACAAAGTCAAATTTATTAAACAGGACTCCCAACTAAATAACAGTTCACATAAAAGGGTAACACAAAGCACTCAGTTGTTAATTCAACAAATTGGTCTTAAGCCAGGGACCCCAAAAAAACAGTATACAACTAGGTATACAAATAGGTAGGTATACAACTAATTCTGGTAAGTCAGTACATCACCAGATCATAGGCTATTATGGACAGGGAACATACACATGGATCCAGGGGTACAGCAGGATCACCAACAATGTCAGGAACCGGAGACACACGACCACACGATACAAGGATTCAGGAGCGGACACACTCAGGATCGGAAACAGGAACAACAAGCAAATCTCTTCTTTTGTTGACGCATAGTGTCGGCTAGGACACCCTAAAAACTGGACTGCCACGAACCTGGACAGTCCCTGGCACTGGGTGCACAGACCTTTTATGCCCTCTTGTTACTGGGCAGATTACCTAGGTCACATGACACCACCTTTCCCATCTTAACCGAAAAGGGCGCCAACTGGCCTAACAAGAAGGAATACAAACATAGTGGATGAACCACAATATAAACAAAATAGCGATTTGAAAAACAAAATAGCGATTTGATTCACTCTCTACATTGGGGTGAGTGAATTTTTAATTAACCGATCCTTTCTCCATCTTTCCGAACTGTTGCTTAGTCATTGAAATTAAATGTGTGTAAAACTGTCTAAGAATTTCTCCATGTTTCAGCCTCTTGGTTCCTGTGATGTCATCAGTTCACTAGTTCTTTTGCCCTATGGTGTCTTCCAAGATAGACAGGACCTGAATTTTTAATATAAAATCCAGAAAGGAAACTCCTTTATAAAAAGAAAACCAAAACATCTTCATGATTTCCTTGTGTCATTGTCACCATGCCTCAGTGGGTCACAGCTGAGGATGCCAAATTCAGGATGAATTGTGAGAAATAGGGCAGACTCATCCCAAACTGGTGGTTATTTTATTATTAGATATACCAAGCCAGAACCAAAAGTAAACTTCTGTCTCACCACACTGGTTAACAAGAAGTCCAAACTGCAGTCTCCTTAAGCATCCCAGTCCTTGTTTCACCACCCAGACACTAAACTTGATGATGAATGGTTATTGAAAACCAATTTCATCGAAGCGTTCATCTGATCTCAAAAGATCAGCAACATACCCAGGTCAATATATAACTCAGATCTTACCCAATAGACCCTTTGTTGCCAGTCCTTTAGTATCTAATATCTAAAGGTTTATTCATAAGAGAAAAGAATGAGAGAGTTAAAATGGTTAAGGAAATCAAATGCATACACTCATTGAAAAGTTCTTGTATCAGGTTTGACGCCATGATGCAATAAACTGCTGACATGTAAAGTCTCTGGTAACTTCCAAACAATAGGAAGGTCCTCAGTCCATTGACTGGAATGCTCCTTTTAGTGTAAGTCCAGAGATCAGAGCAGGAAAGAGGCAAAATGGAGATGCTTCCAGGGTCCTTTATACTTTCTCCCATCTGGAGGGACTGCTCTCAGTCTTAGTTTGTGGAAAATTACAGGTACGAGATGGGAGTCCAGGGTCATGTGAGCAAGTCACATGCCCTTGCATGCTTTGATAACTCATAGGAGCATTACCCATTTTCTGGATAAGGCAACCACAGGAAGGCTCACCAGGCAGGGACAAGCTTCTTCTATGACCCATTGTGAGAGCTAAGTATTCTTTGGTGGGCCATCAGTTTGAATAGCTCATTCACAAGGTGCTGACCAGACTGGATGTAAATTACCTGGTGGGTGTCACCACAGGAATACAGCACATATGTAGGGTGCCAGCACATAGTCAATATCTATAACTTCAGGTACAAAAATGATACATACATATAAACAGGATAATCATACTTAACAAATCATAACTTTTCCATTGATACCTTACATGATATACTTTGTTCAAGATTTGTTGCAATTGTCTAATAGTGGTAATATTAATTATATAAATGGTCATGATCCAGTCATACAGCATCACAGTCATGAAGAAGCTTAAAGCAATTTTTTTCCTCTTTCAAGTCAAACACAACAGAGTGAGAATGACAGAATACCAAATTAGCGATATAGCATTAACTTGGAATTTCCTTCCTCTTTGTGGTGGGTGAGAGAAATTAACAGGTTACATCAAATTCAGTTTACAGCATAACACTAATAATATATCCTATTCCAAAGAAGGTATATAGTGCCTGCCTTGTGAAATCTATACTGTTGTATTATCACTTAAATATTTAAATCTCTATTTTTCTGAATACTTTAATTTAATTTTCTTTGACAACTTAATTGTCTGAGAGTCAAGGTACAGTGACCTGTTACAAGGGCGAAACGAGTGTATTTTATAGCACATTTTATGGAAAAATAGGAACAGGTCTATTAATCAAGAGAAAATGGTTATTCCAACCAGCATCTTTACTTAGAGGAAATGGCTCAAGTTAATATTTTCTTTCCTCTGAATGGTAGATATGACGTGTTCCTAAATGGTGGTTGTGCCACAGTGTAAGGCTAAATCTTCTATTTTCCACTCCTACTTTCAAACAACCATGTCTTAGGCTAAGTCTACACCGCGCAGATTGCAGTGGCACAGCCATGCTGCTTAAGCCTGTCCACTGTAAGGCACGCAGTGTAGCTGCTCTTTGTCACCAGGAGAGAGCTCTCCTGACAACAAAATAAAACCACCCCCAAGAAGGGACGGTAGATTCGTCAGTGGGAGAGCACCTACCACCGACAAAGCACTGTCCACGCCAGCGCTTTTCATTGTTAAAACTTTGTTTGTTCAATAGGCCCTTGGGCAATGAAAGTGCAGTGTAAACTTAGCCTTAGTTTATTGTGAAGGATACATGCTATTATAATAACACAATTGGCTGGAGAATTAAGTGTGCAAAACCAAAACTCTATAAATCCGTGTATGTAGGAAATCTTAGTCTTCAGTAAGAAGTCAGTCAGTGCTTAATTAAATTTTCACTTTTCCAATTTTAAATTTTCCTTTTATCAAGCACTTGTTTCCCTAGTCAGAATGATGAATGTAACTTTGTGCAGCTGATAACTACTGTGACTCCCTATCAAACTTTTGTGAATATGCTTAAATAACAGCCAAGTTTATGTTTAAACCACACAGTGCTGCACATATCCATTTACACCAGGTGCCTAATTTCTATTAATCCAGAGACTAAGAGCCAAGCGTCCTATTTTGAACTTGTGATCTTAGGGTGTTAGTACAACTACTAGGCTGTAGTTGGCTAAGGCTCTGTATTTTTTATATCCGTGCAAAATTGTAGTGGTTTGAGTTATATCCTCTTTTTATAGTATTTCTGAAGCATAAACAAGAACAGATTTAAATAAAAGCAAGATTTTGAGAGAAATGAATGTCAACCACCAAAAACATTTGGACCACAGAAAAGAATGTAACTGGAAGGAACATTTTTTCCACAATACGGTACTCAAAGCCAACAAAAAGAGAGAGAAATGTTAAATAATCAGATCCCAAAGGTGCTATATTTAATTTTAGAAGGGACAAATGATGCCTTAAAAGATTGTGAAACAATGCAGATTAATAAAATATTTAAATCTTATGTTTTTGGGAGATAATAGGCATAATAGTGATAGGCAACCTATAATTTACCATAATGTGCTTTACTAGTTAAATACCTTTTAAAGCTGTCCTTGTGAGGAACAGCAGCACTTACTCAGCCTAAAAATAATACCAGGATCATGTATAGTGAATCCCAGGAGGTTATTGGTGTTTTTGTAGACAGCAGACAGGAGAAAAAGGCATTTTGTCCTTTTTACCCCAAGTAATCCCACTGGAAAATTAAGCATGTGCTATGAATTGATATCAACTCATGCCAGGTTACCTCCCTAAAGAGCGCTGCTGCAAGCACTGTTGCTACATTTCTTGGACAGCAGCTTGATGGTCTGTGTGCATGATGGATAGTTTATGCTGTATGCTACTGTGGAACACTGCGCTACTGTCTGCCCCTGGGAGACTGTTAGAGAGGTGTGCCACTGGGAGCAGCAGTTACTTTAACACTTTTAGAGAATCTTGGATAAATGTTGCATACCTAAAAACTTAAAAATGTAGCTTATGAACGCATGTGTTGGTATACTAAAGATCTGGCTACTCCATAACTAACAATGCAGTTTCTTTTGTCTTGCTGTAAATCTCTGCTGGAAGCAGGATAAAAAATGTATTAAACAATATATTAGCAAGAAATATTTAGAGAAACCATGAACTCTTTTTAATGGACCACCCTTTCCAGTTTCTGTTCTTTTAAGGAAGTTTTTCCTATTCATGACTCATTTCACTCTTTGGCTAACATCAAGGGTAATGGAATAACGATTAAGCACAAGAATGTATTTTTTTTTCAGGATTTGTCCTCCTTCAAAAATCTTTATGAATTTTCTGTATAGTCTTATGTAAATATATATGGATATAAAAGCTTGACACTGTGACAAGGTAAAAAGTACAGTGGTAATATCTGCTTCCTAGTAATTTTAAAAAATGTTCCCTTTGATTCTTTAAGTTTAGGTTTTGCTGGATACTCCAGACTCCCTATCCAGTTAAAATGACATGCTGCAGGCAGCCAATTACACAGAACTGTTAAGTGAAATTAATGAGATCACCCTTAGATTACACTTTGTGTTTTATTTTCATTTTATAGGTCTGTATGAGCTGCTGGCTGCATTGCCAGCCCAGCTGCAGCCACATGTAGACAGCCAGGAAGACCTGACCTTCCTCTGGGATATGTTTGGTGAAAAAAGCCTTCATTCACTGGTAAAGGTAAACCACATTTAAGTCAGATTCTCTTTGAGAAGAGCATATGGAAAAATGTTTTGAGTGCCATCTAGAAACCAGTGATCGAACTGCTGCTCAGCGAAAACAAAACAGCTTTGTTTCAACTAACTCTGCTTCTGTCAGGGGTGGAAGTTGTTAAATAAGATTCTACCAAAAATACATAGATGATTTCATTTAATAGTGATGTTCTGGCAGTATACACTAATGCAGCAAACATATGTTGTTTGCCCTTGTTTAGAAAGAGAGAATACTAAATAGTAGCAGGAAATCTGAGATGTCTTTATGGTCAACATTCAAGACCTGGAGTTTAGCTTAAATAAATAAATGTTCACAGCAAAAATTAGAAGGAATATGTTTTCTGAGGTCAAGTGTGGCAACAGTTCAGTAGCCACATTAATTTAAAATAATTTCCTTTAACAAAGTAAACTGAAATTCTAGTAAGCTGTTCTGTTTGTTGGCTTGCCTGCACTGGAAATTGTGTTTTGCATATAAATATATTGAACTAAAGCATGACTGTAAAGTAAGTTTGGAAGAATACTGCAGTAAAGTGTCCTGCT
The DNA here is from genome assembly GCF_013100865.1 of Trachemys scripta elegans. NCBI lineage: Eukaryota > Metazoa > Chordata > Testudines > Emydidae > Trachemys > Trachemys scripta. Next base: position 31,284,517 of record NC_048299.1, read on the forward strand.
ATGAAAATGATCAACAACCAGAAATCAAAGCATGCCATGGAAGTATGCAAAACAATCTAAATAATGCTCATACAGCTTAAAGCAGTAAAATAAGACCAATGAGCTTGTTAGAAATGTACCATGCCTACAGTATGGTAAGTCTTGAACCTCTAATATAGGGATAACTCAAATTGAAAGAAAATTCTGAAGTCTCAGCAGAATCAGGAGGAGGAGTAACAATCTACACCACAAGTGCTCATAATTCAGCAAAATTTGTAACAGTTGTCAATCTGTAGTACCACTCAGTGTATTGTCCCTCTGATAGTATTTTAAGCATAATTGAGGAAATCTCTATGGGTAGCATTGTTCTTAAATCCTTTATAGTAACAATGAATTAATACTTATTTTATAGCAGTCCTCAAAGGTGTGACCTAATATGTTCTGTATTTGGCTTATTTACGTGGAAACAGTTACCACAGACACAAATTTGCCTATCCTGAGTTCATGGACGTGGTGCAGCTGTTAGTTTAGCTGCTGTAACCTGAAAGGGTAGAGGGAGGTAATGAAACTTGATAAAAGTAGGATGACCTCCAAAAGTAGTACAAGCTTAAGTCGGACAAATAGTTACTATGAAAAATCGTTACTGGATGGTAATTGAACATAAGCAGTAAAAGTAACTTCTGTCATCCCATTATACAAATGGTTCAGAAATCAGCATTCAAAAATCATGAGTCAGGCCCCAACAACTGAGTCTGGCTTAAAAATCATTATTCTGTTAAAAACAAATTTTTAAGGCGTTTTTTTGTTTTTTGAGGCCATGAGGTATGCTTGAAGTCACACTTTCAAGCTTCACTCTACGACCATGTGAGATGGAAACTTTTTTTTTTTTTGGAAAGCCAAGATTCCTACATAATCACAGGTCTCTAGGTGCTAGGATTTTTTGTGGAAAAAAAATCAAATATCATAACAGCTGCTAATGCTAGATATGAAAAGGAGACTGCAGTGTTTTCAAATTAATTTGTTGATTTTACAGTGTAATTTCTGAGTGTTACAGTACAAGCCAAGGAAAAAGGGATCTTTATTGCAAGTTATAATTTTATAAGTACTGAGATAACTTGTTTTGGGGAGACAGGCAGATGGTCTTCTAATGATGGTAATAATTTGGAAAACAAGGCTTCAAAGAATTACTTTTTACTCAAAAATGAACAGAACCTTTTTGTCAATATTTGATCAGAATTATTTTCAGATTATCAAAGGACTCTTTACATATCTTAGTCTTCTCTGGTAAGAGATCAATAACAGCAACAAACTAGAAGGAACAGTATTCAATTATCATTCTCAGTTGTCCTATGGGCTTCACCCCTGTGCCCCACTGACCTTTCTAGCCACTGTGGATTTCATTTCACCTCAATAGGATCACTAAAAAGGTATGAGTTGTTCACTGGTGGTTGTTCCCAGTTTGGTTCTGCAATAATGTGTTATTAACTAAACTAATCCAGAGATGAAATTGGGTATTAATGAGTTCTCTCTTAAGGTACATGTACACAGCAATTAAACACTCACGGCTGGCCTGGGTTAGCTGACTCAGGCTCATGGGCATGGGCTGTGGGGCTGTAAAATTGCTGTATAGATATTCACACTCAGGCTGGAGCCTAAGCTCTAGGACCCTGTGAGCGGGGGAGGGTCCCAGAGCTTGGGCTCCAGCCCAAGCCTGAACGTGTACACAGCAATTTTTAGCCTTGTGAACCTGAGTCTGCTGACCTGGGCCAGCTGTGGCTGTGCCATGAATCTTTTATTCCAGTGGAGATACACCCTTAGACTCTGATCCTTCCAAAAATTAGGTGCATGTGTAATTTCATACATTTGAGAAGTCACATTGAAGTATAGAGATTCTACTGTATGCTCAGCCTCTCCAAGGTAAACTCAAGGTAGATTTCATTCTTGATCCCTCAAATCACACACTTCCTCTTATATATTAATTCCATTTGGAAAATTGTGTTTCCTAGATTTTTTTTTTTTTTTAGGCCAAAAGAAGGACCATTGTAATCATCTAGTCCAGAGGTGGGAAAACTATGGCCTGCGGGCCGCATCCAGTCCATCAGACATTTTAATCCAGCCCTCGAGTTCCCGCTGGAGAGCAGGGTGTCCCACTCCAGTGCTCCAGCTGGGTAGCGGGATTGGGGGCTTGCCCCATTCCGCGTGTGCTGTGGCTCTGCGCAGCTCCAAGAAGCAGCGGCATGTCCCCCATTCGGCTCCTATGCGTAGGGGGAAGCTGGGGGGCTCCGCATGCTGCCCCTGCCTCAGACAGCACCCCTGCAGCTCCCATTAGCCAGGAACCACCTGTGGACGGGGCAGCGCGCAGAGCCGTCTGTTCGCATAGGAGTCAGAGGGAGGATATGCCACTGCTTCTGGGAGCTGCTTGAGATAAGCGCTGCCTGGAACCTGCACCCCTGACCTTCTCCCGTGCCCCAACCCCCTCCCCAGCCCTGATCCCGCTCCTGCCCGAACCCCTCAGTCCCACCCCGGAGCTACCTCCCGTACCCTGAACTCCTCATTTCTGGCCCCACCCCAGAGCCCACACCCCCAGCTGGAGCCCTCACCCCTCCCACACCCCGACCCCCAATTTTGTGAACATTCATGGCCTGCCATACAATTTCCATACCCAGATGTGGCCCTCGGGCCCACCCCGATCTAGTCAGTGCAATCAGGTAGGCAGTGGGAGGAAGGCTGATATTTTAAAGCAGAAGGATGCACTGTAGCTTAGGGCCAAATAGTGTTTCAGTACTGATGTGGCTTTTCTTTTAAATCTACACAAAGAGAAGAAGGAAGTTGGAGGAAAAAGCATTTTGAATTAGTAGTAACTTGATCCTAGTCATTCTGTACACGAGGTGGACAGAGCTCCTCATTTAGGGACAAAGCTCATTTTTTAGGAGACAAGCTTGCTCTGGCTAGTATTCGTTATTAGTGGTAATGTACAAGCAGCAATTTGTAGAAGCTATTCTTCAGGCTGCAAACTGGTCAGACGGCTTGTTTTCTAAAGGCCAGACAGCTTAAAAAGCTGCAATAAATAGAAAAAAATTTAATTTTAAAAATGATCTGCTACTTTGTCTACAAGTGTTTCATGTGTGCATATATAATTACAGCATTTTATGTAAGAATGTTATGCTAGTGTGTACGATTTGCTACACTGGTTTTCTTTTTTGGATCTCTCTTCATTCAGTTCTATTGGATAGAAATATCCTTTCTGTGAACTTGGACCAGCTTTAAAAGGTTAGAGATGGAAAAGTTGTATTAGATCATCCAGTCCATCCCCTGCAAATGCTGGATTGTTCCCTATAGTACATTCCTGTTGTAGTAAGTAAAACCAGCAAAAACTTATGCAATCATTCATTCTTTCCTCTTTCTCTCAGACCAGGAATCAGTCAGTTTGATTTTAGTTTGCAAAGTATAGAGCAGAGAAAGCCCACAACTATTGTTGGTAGTTTTGGAAGACAAAATTGACTCTCTGAAAAGTGAGTGTTTGAAGTTCGTCTTTGTCTGCTTCACTCAGCTGATTTCTTCCTCATTTCATTACATGACTCACTTAAGTTCTACTAGAGGCCTTCATCTTATGATTTCTGCATGGTGGAGAAAGCATAAGTCCCAGTGTTTGTGTATAGACTTGTAGCAAAGCATAGTGAAGAGATGATCTCCAAGATTATTAAAGTACTTAGATGGTCACAGCCCAAAATAGTACAGCCTCATAGACTGGTTAGAGAACTTGGGCGGGGAGGGAGGGGGGAGAGGAAGAGGAGAAAAGGGATGTGAACAATTCCAGTGTTACCGTTCTTTAAAGAATTAAAGAGTATCAATTACAGAATATTTTCATTTGGACTTAATGCAAATTCTTCTGTTCTTTTCAATTTGCCAACTTGGCTCGGAGTGAGCCCTTCACCACCTCCATAGTCTTAAGCATCTCTATTTAGGATTGGAGCAAAGTATGGTTGAAAAGGCTAAGTACTGGGCTTCTAGCAATTCATGCATTACCTTTAAATGCCCTTAAAATTCATATCTCCTTCTTTGAGAAAGAAATGGTTAACATCAGATTTTTCTAAATACTGCAATAGAATGAACGAGGAAAAGGTGTACTGGTAAATTCATCTTTGAATGTTATGTTAACCAAAATACATAATGCCGTTTCTTGGGTGTATGCGTGCAGTCAAGTGTTTATTCTGGAAGTTGAAACCTTGGAATAGCACTGGTATTGGAGCACCAAAGACTGGGTTATTGAAGGAGTTGTCATTGTGAGATTTCCAGAGATTTTCAAGCTGTACATTTACAGATTCCATGAGATAGAAACTGAGAAAGCTCAAGGCTGCTGTTACTTTTTTATCTTTACAGAGAAAAATAAAGGAAATGTTTAGGAAAAATAATATTAGAATAATATTAGAACAGTCTAGAAAAGGCTATTGTAGTAAGGCTGTTACAAAATAAAATAATTAGTGAACACTCCATGGATCATGATAGTGATCTGCAGTGAGGTATAGTCAGAGTTTCTTGAGATACCAGTTGGCTGTAAAGAATCTTAGTAAATTATGCCTCCCATGTGAGGGAAGTAGGCCATGTTTCTATATGCTCACAGCAAATCCTTTGGGGCAGGTTGTTAATTGTCTGAAATGCTATTTGCTTTGGCATGGGGGGAGAAGGGAAGGGAAGGAAGCCAGACCATGTGAGTGTAAGCATATACCACCTGGCCATATGTAGAGGGAGGTGTGAATGAGGTAGATGGCAGCAGCTGGTAACAATCTATGGCCAATGAAAGGTAATTGTTCAGCATGCTCTGTAGGGGAAGCAGGCAAGCTTGCTTCTTACGTGATAGTTTACATTTTTCAAGCATAGAAAGCATGCAAAACTTACTGAAGACATAAATTCTGAAGTTCCAGAGGAAAGCTGTTACTTCTGTAATGCAGACTGTCCAAACAATATACACATGTGGTCGGTTTTACAGAACAGGGGAGAGAGTTTTACTGCAGTTAAACTTCATAATATCGATATATGAAAAGTCATAGACAAAAATTTGATGGGTAATTGAAGTGTATCTCTTAAATCTAAAGCCGTGTAAGTCTATGAAATGTTTACCTTTGTCAAAGTGTCTCTTTTTTTCCCTTTACTGTTCAGTGAATTATTTTGGCGAGTCAGAGATATCTAAAGAGGTGCCGCACAACCTGGCCTATAAATCTTGTTGGTGTTTTCAGCTCTTCAGAGAACTGAAATTCTATAGAGAGATGTAAGCTTGGTGGTACTCTAACTTAGACCATATAAAGGAATATTAAAATGTGTTCTAGTTGATCAGGACAGTTACTTTACTAGCGGAGGAAATTAAGACTTTTGTCATTCTTTGGTATAACTCCTGATTTCTTTACGATTGTGGGCACCATCTTTTTTTTTGGAAGGTTGAGGTTAAGTTAATTCTAGAAATTCTCTTTTTATGTAGTTTTTTAAAACACAGAGCGATGCAGTGGAATTTGACTCTTCTCTTGGTGTAAAATATTGATATGATATGGTCTGATTCCAACATCTAAATGTAACGTTGACTTTTATAGCACTCTTCCTGCTTACGTTAAGGTAAAAAACTACTTATTAAATGGACATCTAGAAAGGAGGACTCCTCATGGCTGACAAAAGTGCAGACTTTGTGGCATTTTAGGAATAAACTTTCAGATAAAAATACATTCAGATAGTTAATTTTGCCTTCCTTAAGAGTATTACACCCAGCAAAGGTGGTATGCAAAATATGTTTTCTGTATTTTTACGTAAGTTTCTTTAAATTTAAAGTACTGCAAACTTTTATAGCCAATGTACGTGATTTTTTAGAGAGTGGCACAATTCGCTTGGAGATTTCATATGCTGGCTGCAAACTGAGGAGGACCTGGAGGCTATTGGCTACCTTTATGCTTAAATTTCCATGGAAACAGTGATCAGATCAGTCAAAATAAAGTAATTGAAGGTTTATAGAAGATAGTACAGAATCTTTATCCTGTCCAGTCTGACATCATTTCCATGGAAACATGAGGAGGAAAGCAACAGGCATCCAGCAGATGTGAGTGAGAATTTACTTATAGATTTCACATTCTGGCTGCTAGTTGGATGATGTACATGTGTTGATCTCCTGTAACCAGTTTTGCACTGGCTTTAGAAGTCTAGTAGTTTAATTAGAGGGTTTTTTGTTTTGTTGTGGGTTTTTTTGGGGGGGGGGTAAGAGGAGGGGTTTGCTTAGTCCTCAAAATTAAAAAAACAATAAAATGGGTTACAATTTCAAACCTAAATTAAAAATAATAAAATCAGCTCTTCAGGTATTACAGTTGTAATAGGTAATCACCCTTCTTTGATGATTGAAGACAGAGTTGTTGCATCTAATGTTTGTGTGTGTGTGGTATGTGCACATCTTTGTTTCTTTAAAAATATTCAATATATAGAATATCGTCTTGAAGTTGTCAAAAGGTCTGAATAGTTCAGTAAGGTCAGATGATTCCTGTGATGTATCAGTCTTAATTCTGCATTGCATGTTCACACCATGTTGTATAAAGATCTATACTAGCTTTGTGGGATTAGGCTCCTGTCACTTGTGCCTTTGAAGATCTTTCCCTGGATTTTTACAATTTATTAATCTGTGTCACCTTCAATTTATTCAGAAGAGTTGAACTGTCAAACGCGGTTCTGGTGGAGAAAATAACATATTTGTGGCAAACTGAAGAAAGATGCACTAAAGTTGGTGCCACATGAATGCATAATGCAGTTGTGATGTCACTACTAAAATATTTTTTACATTATAATTATAAGTAATGCACACTTACCTTATGGTCATGCATGAAGCAGTAGATTATATGTTTGTATGCCTTTGTCCTGATTTCTATCAATTGTATTCATGTTAAATTCTTGTTTGTTGTATTTTTAAAAACTTGTATTTGTATTTTTCTTGAGAAATCAGAATTTTTGAAATTGTACTATTTTTTGGGGATGGAACTTTTTTGAGTTGAGGACATGGTATCCATCTTTAATAGAAGACTCAGTACGTTTGTTTTTTTTCAGAGGTTCTAGGAGGAAAATAGTACTTGACGTTTAAAATCTTGTTATGAACCAGGGAACTCTTCATGCCAGCTGGCAGAGGGAACAAGGGATGCATAGGGTTTTACAGGGATCCCCTGAGTCGAATATTTGCATAGTAGTTCACCAAAGGGCAGCGTGTGAGAGCTCCACCCAGAGCCAGTAGCCAACTGATCATCATAATCATTGTGAAATGTCTGCATGGAGAATATTTAAGGAGTTATGTATCGATAGTAAAAATTATGTTCTTAAGGTCTTGGAGTTAAGGTAGGTCACCAGGAGGTGACACACCTCAGAAAGGTTCCTTTCAGGCAAGAGGCAACAGACTCGTATCTCCCTGTCTGGCCATTTGTGCATTGTGTATTGTATGCCTCACAGTGTGTGCCTATTTGCATATTAAGCCAGAGGCTAAATAAAAGATTATAAAATCTACAAGAAAGAAAATCTACAGGATGAAACAAACATTTGGGGGGAAAGGGGGTGCCATGCTTATGAATAAAGACAATGGATTGTTCTAGTATATTGGGGTGCAAAGAAATGCACAGATTCCTTCACCTAGGAGCCAAATGCACAGCATGCTTGTCTCATGGAAGAAGGGTCATAGCCAACCTGGCTGTAAAGCCTGCAGGGATTTTTGGATAAGCAATGCTTTATTAGATACAGAGAGAGTCTTGTTAATTAAGTCAAGGCTGTGGAATGATTATTTTCATTTTATTTTATATGTAACCATTTATTTCCAATACATCTAATTGCTACTACTGGAATCTCTATGCTTTGTTATATAAATTTATACTTGATTTCACTATAAACATATTTAATGGCTTATCTACACTTGAAACGCTACAAAAACAACAAGGAGTCTGGTGGCACCTTAAAGACTAACAGATTTATTTGGGCATAAGCTTTCGTGAGTAAAAACCTCACTTCTTCGGATGCATAGAGTGAAAGTTACAGATGCAGGCATTATATACTGACACATGGAGAGCAGGGAGTTACTTCACAAGTGGAGAACCAGTGTTGACAGGGCCAATTCAATCAGGGTGGATGTAGTCCACTCCCAATAATAGATGAGGAGGTGTCAATTCCAGGAGAGGAAAAGCTGCTTCTGTAGTGAGCCAGCCACTCCCAGTCCCTATTCAAGCCCAGATTAATGGTGTTGAATTTGCAAATGAATTTTAATTCTGCTGTTTCTCTTTGAAGTCTGTTTCTGAAGTTTTTTTGTTCAATGATAGTGACTTTTAAATCTGTAATAGAATGACCAGGGAGATTGAAGTGTTCACTTACTGGCTTATGTATGTTACCATTCCTGATGTCCGATTTGTGTCCATTTATTCTTTTGCGGAGGGACTGTCCGGTTTGGCCAATGTACATGGCAGAGGGGAAACTAAAACCAAAAGAAACTACACCATCTGCTCAAGAAACTCCCAGCTACAGTACGGGAACAAATCTACATGGACACACCTGCAGAACCCCGACCAGGGGTATTCTATCTGCTACCCAAGATCCATAAACCCGGAAACCCTGGACGCCCCATCATCTCAGGCATTGGCACTCTGACAGCAGGATTATCTGGCTATTTGGACTCTCTCCTCAGACCCTATGCTACCAGCACTCCCAGCTATCTTCGAGACACCACCGACTTCCTGAGGAAACTACAATGCATTGATGTTCTTCCTGAAAACACCATCCTGGCCACCATGGATGTAGAAGCACTTTACACCAATATTCCACATGAGGATGGACTACAAGCTGTCAGGAACAGTATCCCTGATGAGGCCACAGCAAGCCTGGTGACTGAGCTTTGTGACTTTGTCCTCACCCACAACCACTTCAGATTTGGGGACAACTTATACCTTCAAGTCAGTGGCACTGCTATGGGTACCCGCATGGCCCCACAGTATGCCAACATTTTTATGGCTGACTTAGAACAACGCTTCCTCAGCTCTCGTCCCCTAGTGCCCCTCCTCTACTTGCGCTACATTGATGACATCTTCATCATATGGACCCACGGAAAGGAGGCCCTTGAAGAATTCCACCTGGACTTCAACAATTTCCACCCCACCATCAACCTCAGCCTGGACCAGTCCACACAAGAGATCCACTTCCTGGACACTACAGTACAAATAAGTGATGGTCACATAAACACCACCCTATACCGGAAACCTACTGACCGCTATACGTACCTACATGCCTCCAGCTTCCATCCAAGACACATCACACGATCCATTGTCTACAGCCAAGCCCTAAGATACAACCGAATTTGCTCCAACCCCTCAGACAGAGACAAACACCTACAAGATCTTTATCAAGCATTCGTAAAACTACAATACCCACCTGGGGAAGTGAGGAAACAGATTGACAGAGCAAGACGGGTACCCAGAAATCACCTACTGCAGGACAGGCCCAACAAGGACAATAACAGAACACCACTGGCCATCACATACAGCCCCCAGCTAAAACCTCTCCAGCGCATTATCCACGATCTACAACCTATCCTAGAAAATGATCCCTCACTCTCACAGACCTTGGGAGGCAGGCCAGTCCTCGCTTACAGACAACCCCCCAACCTGAAGCAAATACTCACCAGCAACTACACACCACACCACAGAAACATCAACCCAGGAACCTATCCCTGTAGCAAACCTCGTTGCCTACTCTGTCCCCATATCTACTCTGGAAACAGCATCACAGGACCCAACCACATCAGCCACACCATCAGGGGCTCATTCACCTGCACATCCACTAATGTCATATATGCCATCATGTGCCAGCAATGCCCCTCTGCCATGTACATTGGCCAAACCGGACAGTCCCTCCGCAAAAGAATAAATGGACACAAATCGGACATCAGGAATGGTAACATACATAAGCCAGTAAGTGAACACTTCAATCTCCCTGGTCATTCTATTACAGATTTAAAAGTCACTATCATTGAACAAAAAAACTTCAGAAACAGACTTCAAAGAGAAACAGCAGAACTAAAATTCATTTGCAAATTCAACACCATTAATCTGGGCTTGAATAGGGACTGGGAGTGGCTGGCTCACTACAGAAGCAGCTTTTCCTCTCCTGGAATTGACACCTCCTCATCTATTATTGGGAGTGGACTACATCCACCCTGATTGAATTGGCCCTGTCAACACTGGTTCTCCACTTGTGAAGTAACTCCCTGCTCTCCATGTGTCAGTATATAATGCCTGCATCTGTAACTTTCACTCTATGCATCCGAAGAAGTGAGGTTTTTACTCACGAAAGCTTATGCCCAAATAAATCTGTTAGTCTTTAAGGTGCCACCAGACTCCTTGTTGTTTTTGTAGATACAGACTAACACGGCTACCCCCTGATACTTGAAACGCTACAGTGGCAGGTCTTCAGCCCTGCAACTATGCTGCTGTAGCGCTTCAGTGTAGACACTACCTATGCCAATGGGAGGGGTTCTCCTGTCGGCAGGTAATCCACCTCCCCTAGAGGTGGCAGCTAAAGAATTCTTCCGTCGACCTGGGACTGTCCACACTGGGGGTTTATCTCAGCTTAACTACACTGCTCAGTCAACCTAACTTTTTGGTGTAGACTAGGCCTAAATGTTGTGTGTTAAGCGGAGCAGTGATCTTCGATGGAACTTGTAAACTGTTTCTTTAGAAGTACTGAATCTGTGAATATTGCAGGTGTCCAGTAGATCAAGGACTGGACGCTCCAGGGAGACACTGAGGGCTCTGGAGTTGGGGTGGGCCACTTGCTAGCCTGTAGGGTAACAGTGAAGCCTCAAGGCCTAGAGGGGAGTGCCTATGTTGCTTGTGGCCCAGGAAGTTGGGGAGCTGACCCACAGCATGCACAGACAATGCTTCCTCATGCTAAAGACAGGTGATAGCAAAGTGCCTCATGACCCTGGGGGAAGCGTCACTCTCATATACCTCTCCATCATACCATTTGTATGGCATGTGTTGGGGAAAGGTCCTGCACTCACCTGCAGCAAGAAGCGTAGCGCCGCAGCTGGGAGGTGGGAGTGGAGCGGGCTGGGGCCGGGCTGCTCCGCTTCCCACTGCCGATGAGTGTGGGGGGATCCCTTCCCCCAAGCTCCCTCCCCCAAGCGACACGGCTGGGACAGGGGCAAGGGAAGCTGAGTGGGCTGCTCCCGGCCCCCCGCTAATCCCCCGGGCCGCTCTGGGAGTTCAGGCCCCCCCCCACAGCTACTGCCTACTAGACCCTGCAGGGGGAGCCCCTGACTGCCCCCGAGACCCTCTGCCCCTTATCCAATCCCTCGGCCCCAGCCCAGCACCCTTAACACATTGCTCAGAGCAGCGTGTCAGAGCTTTACCGCGTTGTATGCAAACCCGTGTTATATCGGGCCACTTTATATCGGGGTAGAGGTGTACAAACAAACTTGTGAAAAGCAAAATGAAGAGGTGAAGTATGTTCAGCCAGATAAATGCATCAAATCAGAGGTGTGAAAAGTTGGTTTATTGGCTATTTACTTGAAACTTGTGAATTAATCCTCAGTACGGTGGACTGTGAGAAGACTCTTTGGTTTAGGTTAAAATCCAGACGGGCATTTTTTGGGAGCAGTTGTAATCTATTTACAGTTTCTTCTGGGAGACCTCCAAAGAATATCAGTAATCCAGCCAAAATGTAACAGATAGAAAAGTAAATCTGCTATCTTCTGGGACAAATAGTTCTGCAGTTTCATTGTTTCAAAGGAGGCAAAATGCCAGCCTAGTGACAAAGTGTATGCAGTAATTAGAAGGTAATGCACAAGTCAGTGATCACATCCAGTTTTTCTTTCCCTACTAAAGGTATTGTGGTGGTGTTTACTTAAACTGAAGTAGATAGCTCAGTGGTTGGAGCATTGGCCTACCAAACCCAGGGTTGTGAGTTCAGTCCGTCAGGGGGCTATTTATAGGGGGAGGAATAGCTCAGTAGTTTGAGCATTGGCTTGTTAAACCCAGGGCTATGAGTTCAATCCTTGAGGGGTCCATTTAGGGATCTGGGGCAAAAATCTGTCCGGGGATGGGTCCTGCTTTGAGCAGGGGCCCTGATATTCTATGATTTTCCTTTAGCTAGAGTGATTGCTTTTAAAAAAATGCCATCCTGAGCTTCTGTTTTCTAAAGTGAAATCTTTCTGAAGTTAAACTTGCTTAAAATGCTTGAGAATGAGCCATTCAAAGATGCACAAACATGCATTACTCTGGGTAGAAAAGATTCTGACTCCTTTTTACTGGTCTGATATGGATTAGTTTACTTGTGAGTCAGAGACACTCCCAGGTAGGAAAATATTGAGACATTCCCTACAATTATTGTCCAGTAGAATTTTGTTAGTGAGTTCTGAGCAGGCTAAAAATGGAGAGAGAATAATAAAGAATACAAGTGTCCATATTGCTGCAGCTTAAAGTGTGTGCTTCCTGAACTGTGCTGCAGCGTGTGTATTGCATCTAAGTGCACAGTTCCTGATTTAGTGGAATATGAGTGAAAATCATCCTTGTACAGAAGCCAACACACCACTTAAATCTGCCTAAACAGAAATCTCTCTGGGCAGGAATGAATTTCATGCAATACTATCATTTGCAAATTTAAATTTTTCCTGTCTTTCTTAACTCAAACCCATTTTTTTTCCAATCCAAAGGAACTATTCCCCAGGGACAAGACCCCATGCTATTTTTTTATTTTTCACACTTCAGTTCTGTGTGCTTATTATTCCGATGATCATTTTTTTAAAGCTGTAATTATTAACAAACAGAAGTGACGGGGCAGGTCAGGATTTTTTTTTTTTTTTAACTTTTTAAGTTGGCAAATGTTGGTTTGTTGATACTGAAGGTTTTTGCGGGGAAGGGTCAGATTTGACTAATTTTTCATTTAGAAATACAAATTCAAAATGGTCAAAAAATGGGATATTTTGAGATTTTGACTTTGCCCAGTTTGAGGTGGATGCAGTTTTTGAAATCTCAGATTTTTGTGGTTTTGGAAGACAGTTTTCCACCCACTTCTAAAAATTGCAGTTTCCGTTCTCTCATAATTCATAATGGCTGAAGGGATTTTGCTCAGGCTTTCCCAAAATAAAATTTTAAATAAATTTTGGGGTGGACTCTAGGCATTGCAAATTTTAACCCCAAAAGTGAATATTTCAAGAAGTTAAGCATGTGAAAATGGATGATGAGAAGCTTCCTTATAGACGTTTTCAATTATAGCTCTCCAAACACTTCATAAAAGTGTAGGAGAGAGAGGATGATCCAGTGGCTAGGGCTCTAGCCTGAGTCTTTGGAGACCTGGGATTAATTCTATACTCCACCACAAACTTCCTTTTTGTCCTTGGGCCTCAGTTCCCCATCTATAAAATGGGGATAGTAGTCCTTCCCTACCTTACAGGGATGCTATGAGGATAACTATGCAAAAGATTATTAGGTGCTTCAATACTGCAGTAATGGAGGCCATATAAGTACCTTGGATAGATTAAAAATATGTAAGTAACTCCAATTTGCACATGGGGAAATTGAGGAACAGAGGTTAAATGACTTGCCCAAGATCATAAAACAAGTCAGTGACAGAGCTGAGAAGAGAAACTTGGTGTGCTGACTCCCAGATGTAATACAGGCAAACATTTTATTATTTAAGCACCAGAAATATAGTTGGTCCATAAGATATAAAATAATCTGTTCTGTGGTACAGGATAGCAGGCCTTAGTCAATTGTTAATTTCATTTACTTCTCAGTTTATTGGGTGCATCCATCTTTCTGGATTGGTACTGGGGAGATCTGTTTTAACTTGAAAACTCATTTCCATTCAGAGAATCCTGAATCAGACATTTCCTGATGTTAGCTTCAGGTTAGTGGATGGTTCTACTGATGGGCTTTCTTTTTTCTCTCCACTTGAGTCTAAAGCTAAATAATTGTTGTTCCCATGTGCAAGAAGCTTTGGAGCCAACAATTCTTCTTTCTCTCCCTGTGGTTCTTTTTTGTCAGATAGCTGAAGTGTAGGTGTCCAAACCAGATTTCTAGGTATAGTGTGACCTTTTACGAAGAACACTGTGTTGACTATAAAAAAACAAAAAAAGTGTTCTTGTTTTTTGTCTGTTGAAAAATGGATCTATATGTCTGCCAAATCCGTCTTTCTGATTTGCTTCTTGTTGATATTTGCCAGAAGTCCCAAACTGCAATGCTTACATGCCAACAGTGATTTCATTTGGTTAGTGAATATAGCTTTAGCTCCTTTTCTTAGCCTTCAGCGTAAATGAAAAAGAAACCTCTAACAGATATGTAGGTTGATTGCTTCACTAGTGCTGTATATTTAACATAGATATCTCTTCTTTCCATAAAATAACTTGAGTTGTAATGTCCTTTATAGATTAGGTTTCATAGAAAATGAGCAATTATATTTTTGTTGAGCTCAATTCAGGGCCGGCTCCAGGGTTTTGGCCGCCCCAAGCAGCCAAAAAAAAAAAAAAGCCGCGATCGCAATTGCAATCGCGATCTGCGGCGGCAATTCGGCTGAAGGTCCTTCAATCTGAGCAGGAGTGAGGGACTGTCCGCCAAATTGCCGCCGAATAGCTCGACCTGCCGCCCCTTTCTGGAGTGGCCGCCTCAAACACCTGCTTGCCAAGCTAGTGCCTGGAGCCGGCCCTGGCTCAAGTACATTGTTTAATCAGGAGCAAACCATAAATCATGGTACTACTTGAGTTCCAAAATCTTTCAAACATTCTAGAAAAAAGTATTCAGTGGTTGTAATCATGTCAATGTGACATCTGAAACACTGATAGTCATATTGAAGTTATCAGCATGTCATTACAGCTAACTACTGCTCTACCACAGCACGTGCCAAGCAACAAAATGTTTTTAGCTGCGTGCACATGCTTGTATATTTTAAACATTCACTTTTCACCAGTTTCTCAGTTCTTTTTTTAGTTTTGCTGTTTGTCTCTCCCAATTGAAAATAATGAGCTCCTCCCTTCTTTCTTTATCACAAACAGCCATTGAACAGGATCTTTGGCCTGATGGTTTCCTCTTCCCTTGCAGTAGCCCTGCCTCTTTTGTTTCTAGTCTCCGTTCTGCCTTTGATGTGGATACAGTAGCGAAATGCGGACAGACACATGCACGCCACAACTTTTATTAAACTTTAACACGGGAGAGGGGCACTGCATGCCCATTACCCGTATTCTCCTATACCAGGTGTTTAATTGGTTCCAGTGGGGGGGGCTGTGGTTCCTTATTACAGTCGCTTTCAACCTTTCCAGACTACTGTACCCCTTTCAGGAGTCTAATTTGTCTTGCGCACCCCAAGTTCCACCTCACTTAAAAACTACTTGCTTACAAAATCAGACAGAAAAATATAAAAGTGTCACAGCACACTATTACTAAAAATTGTTTGCTTTCTCATTTTTACCATATAATTCTAAAATAAATAGATTGGAATATAAATATTGTACTTACATTTCAATGTGAAACTTGAGTCTGTTTTTCACTTGTGAGCCTTGTCTGAAGCCAAAGCCCAACCGCCTGTGGCTGAAGCATGTAACTTAGCTTTGTGGGATCCCCTGTGGCGTGGGGCTCTGGGCAGTTGCCCTGCTTGCCAACCCCTAATATCAGCCCTGCACTTGTGACCCGCCCTAAACCTGTCCCGTGATCCCCCAGGGGCTGCAACCCCCAGGTTAAGAAACACTGATTTAGATGAGTTGAGTACTCCCGGAAGACCTCTGCATACCCCCAAGGATATACATACTCCTCATGGAGAACCACTGCCTTACCATATAATTTGTAACTCGGGAAAGGCTCTCCTGAACCTACTCCACCAGGACTCAGCTCTCTGAGTCCTAGTACCCTCTCCCCTGCTAGGGTGGCAGAGGGTGCAGAAGGGTGAGGACCTTAGCCCGCCAGGGCCACAAGGGTCTGGTTTCAGCCTGCAAGGGTCACAAGATCTCACTCTGCCTCATCAGCCCAAGACCCATCACTTCTGGCAACCTTTGAATTTATCCTTTTAACTGCACTGGTAACCAGCCACAGAGGGTGGCAGCGACTAGCTTGGTCGTTCCCCCACAACCATGCTGCCTCATATCACAACTCCTGCCCAGGCTGGTCGCTTATGTTCTTTAGCCATATGTCAGCACCACATCTGACAACTGTATGCCGTCATCCCTGAAAAATTCAGGCTGATCGTAACGGGTGTCTCTATGCTGTATCACTGAACCCCATGTCTCCAGGAATATCTTGGTGACTGCCATATTCACTTTGTAGCCTTGTTCACGTACACTGAGGTCTATAGCTCCTCTCCCAATCTGCCTTGTGAACATTTCTGACCATATTAACCTCACTTCTGGCCATGATTGCATAATCAAACTAATATATTTATTGATTCAGTTGCAGAGGTTGACCCTGATACAGCCCCTAAGATGATTCTCCCTGAGGTGAATAACCAAGACGTGAGGTGGGTCCGCGTTGTTTGTCAGTGAGTGCAGAAGTGGCATGAGCTGATCCCAGTGCAGGAGTTTTCTGCTGAACCAGCGGATGCAAATCGCTTAGGCCGTGAAGGCCAGCTGAGACCTGTCTGTTGTCCTGGTCACCCTTTTGTGTGCCCAATTCACAGTACAGTGCCTGCAAATCCAAATGTTGTGAATGCTCTGAACAGCCCATGAAAGAAACAAGTGCAATGGGTTAGTTGCATTTTACTGTTCCCTGCCATCTTTTCCTGGGTGTGGAGATGAATCTTCTAAGACCTTGATTTCTAGCACTCCATTGCTTGTTCCTGCCACAAGCCAAAACCTCCGCAACCACTGATATCACTGTCCCACTCCTGAAAGGATAAGTACGAAATTTTTCTGGGTCAAGATCTCAGTAGTACAAGGTTTTTCTCAGTACTGTGCCGAATTCAGGAAACTGCCATCACTGTGTATGAACAGCAGGCCATGCTGTGAGCCCTGGATTTTTAATAAGGTTCTTATTTCCTGTACGGGGTACAAGTGTTGATCTGCATATTCCTTCAACACCACATAAGCCCTCCACCTGTCCCTTCTGCTTTATTTTAGGTACTTTAAGTGCAGGGACTTTTCTTCTACCTATAGTTGCACATCTGTTAAGTTTAATGAATACTGGGTCCTGTCAGGAGCTGCCGTAGGCACCAACTCACTCACTCTAAAAGTGCCAAAGAAAGCAACAACAAATGCCACCTTAAATAAAATGGCCTCTCTCCCACAGCTGGAGACCCACGATAGAGCTGTTAATAACCCTGTAAAGGTTTCCAGTGTTATGGGTAATCTGTTGTCCGTCTCTCACCCATCCTTCCTGGACCATCTTTCCTAGAGCTTCTGTACTATGAAATGCCTGGATGGGTTTGGGAAACACGTGAACCTAGTCAACTAGCCAACCAGAAATGGTGGAGGGAACCAACCCACAATGAGTCAGAGACACCACATACTGTACCTGATGAAGGCTTTCCTGTGCCCTAAATTCTGTGAACTCTGAAAGGCTGGCCTTATAGGCCCCCAGCATTCATGGGCAAACACATCTTTGACTAGTCCCATAGTTTTTATGACCTAAAGTTCTAGAGTTGTTGGGGCATCATCCAGGGATCCCTGCTGGCCAGCGGGTTGAGTTCCCAGAATCTGTTGTCCTGAAATTGAGAGAGCGTATTGGCACTCCTGGACATGCTCGGAATGTTAAACTGCAGGCAGTGTATAACAAAGGCCCTCACCAGCCTCACTCTTAGCTGACTGTCTGTTCACAGTATGGACCCCATAGGTTGGTAGTCACACTAGAAATGGATTTTTTTGTTCTGAAAGTTTTCTCCCCAAATTGCCACCAGTATAGGAAAAAAATTGATACCAAACTTGATACCACTCTTTTTGAAAGTACACCCCAAAACCTGTGCCTCCTGAAGTGTCAGATTGTATCTATAGCTAGTCTTGAGCAACCAGTCTGAATGCCATATTGAAACCCCATTAAATTCTTCCATGAATCTTTCCCACATGCCTGAGTTTTCCTTCATTTCCCATGTCATTCTGACAAAGTGGTGGGCTTTTTGCGCTCCAGAGGAGGCAGATGCCACACATAAGCTCTAGGGGTGTTAGCCACCTAGTCTCCTGCCTGTATTTTGTTAGGAATGCTGCCACCTGGCGACGGAGGATCCCTCCCTAATTGCTCCATATCCCTTTGTGGGATATCAGTCCCACCACATCGGTGACAGCATCGCCCCCTCGTCTGAGAGGAGCCCACTCTTGTCAGGCAGACTGCCCAGCCTATGGGCCACTAATGCCAATTATTTTTGGCAAATTACTCTTTATCCCTTAAGGGGGGGGTGTCCAAAGGATGAGTGACCTGGGTGTCACCCTTGTCGCTGAGCACCGAGGCTCACAAGCAGGCTCCTGCCAAACTTTACTGTCATATCCCGAGGAGGCTCGCTGGACTCTTGGTTGGTTATGGGAGTGAGACACAGGTCGAGGGCCACTCACTCACTCCTCATGATCCTCATCCATCTTGATGAGGCTCAGACCTTTGCTATTCTGAAACTCAGACCTTGAATCTCTCCCATAGACCTGTATGAGGGTTTCAGGATCCCATCCGGTAGGAGCACACTCTTCCGACTCATCACTACCCGCAAAGTGAACTGTCTCTTCCACGGTCAGGCCGTTCCACCTATCTCCATTCCTGTGAACAGCGAGCCCATCCTTCCCTATGGGGCAGTGGTCCCAGGCACACAGTTCCCCAGCAAAGTTGCCCAAATGAACCCTTGCCCACCTCCAAGGCCACCATTATCAGGGGTTCCATTAGGACAGGCCAGGATCCCTCAAGTGCCTTTATGCAGCTGAACACGCACCAAGCTGAACTTCTGTTTCAACCTGTTAGCTGGTACCTCAGGAGAGAAACTGCACCAGAGTTACATGAGGTCCCCTATGTCAGGATTTCCTCACCCTTCAGTTTACTCTGAGCTACCCATTACTAGGTTAGCACTAGGAGGGTTCCTTTTATTTTTCATTTGAGGCTACCAAGGCAAGTTCCTGACACGTCAGATAACAAGGTAGGGGGCGAGTGGTGGTGCCCCCCTGCTCCATATATGCCAGGTTGGATCTTTTTCAAGCAAATGCATGTCTTCTCTTCCACCTTCCTTCGCCCCAGGAAGGAGTAATCAAACAATGTTCTACAATGGGCCATGATTGTAAGTGTAGTAATTGGAGGGATTACTCAGCCACCTGGTTCTTTTCTAGACCTTTATTTCCCCTTGCATATTCAGCTTCTGTCTTGCTCTTCAGAGCAGGGAAGCATCCTCCAAACAGAGGACGTTATTCTTCCAATCACTCATCAACGCACCTGTAATCAGAGAAGCTTATGTAAATATTTCATTTCTCCCCTGTGGGGGGCAGACTGTTTCAGCACTGCAGCTCCCATCATATTCAATTGTTGGGTATTGTCATATTCTGGAACTGAGATACTTTGCAAACTTAGTTCCATCCTCCCAAGAGTCAGATTTGTGCCTTTCCCAGCTCCTTCAAAACAGATTGTTTAGCAGGGTGAAGAGGGTTCTGTTTAGTCACAATCAAACAGAGGGTTAACTCCAACCTGGCTTTCCCCTTTTGCCCTGTTCATGTACTTAAGTGAAGAGAATGAAGCAGGAAGCTCCAGGCCAGTTGGATTCCCTAAAAGGAAGTCAAATGTGTGATTGCATGGGAGACAGGAGGTGAAGATGCGTTGGAATAAGAACTTCTCCACAACAGTTAGAGCTACAGAAAGGAGGGATGGTAGTCCAGACTGGGGGAGGTATTTGTGTTTTTTTTATTTCTGGCTGTATAGGACCAGTTTTGTCTGCAGCAAAAACTGTGCTGACAGCTTCTTAAGTAATTAAAAAAACAAGAGAGAGATCCAAGAAAACTGTTCTTGCTGGTCAGCCAGCTTACCAGCTCCTTCCTTAAGCACAGTTCCCATTAAAGTAAATGGGAGTTTTATTGCTGTGAGGGGTATTGAATGGAACCCCAGTTCTGTTGGCAGAAAACTTGCCACCTCACTCTTCATCCAGCCTTCCAGACTGTCATAAATCTATTTAACCCCAAGACTCCTAGTGATGATCCCTTAAGCACTTTATTTTTAACTTCTTATTCTATATGCTGGATGTATTTTTCTACCTATTTTGCCTATTGCTCAGTCAGCCTTTTATCCATCATCATTATCATCATCATCATTATCATGTTCCTATTATGCCTCTGATGTTTAGGGCAGAGAGGAAGCTCCTCCACTCCTGTCTGTTTCTGGCAAGTCTTTCAGTGGTTCCCCAGCTGTGCCCCAGGTTTTTTCAGCTCGGCTTCCACAGCTCTTCGCCATGTTGTTTTCACTTGCCTTCAGGTGTCCATTTTATTGCTATTCTGGTGATGGAATCAGTTTCATCCGAAGCACATGACTGATCCATCTCCAACGCCTCCTGGCAATGATGGTGCTCAGATCCTCTTGGCTGCACTGTGTCAATAGATCTTGGTTTGAGATTGTTCTGGGCCAAAAGATACGGAGGATTTTTCTGAGGCAGGCTGTATGGAATGAAGACAGTTTGGATGTGTCATACTTTCTCATTCCCCAGCATTCTGCACTATAAAGTAGTGTTGAAAGTATGCAGCTCCGATAAATCTTGAGTTTGGTTTTGGTGTTGTATTTTGATGATTTCCAGACTGTATTTAAGCTCCTGAAGATGTTCCTGGCTTTATTGCTTTTGTTTCAGATGTCCTGGCTTGTTCCACCTTTTATCCATGACAGTCCATTAATCCACTCCCCTAGTGCTTACAGGGTTTCTTAAAAATCCTTTTGGTAAATACTTTATCAAGTCCCTTTTCAAAGTCTACATGAATCAGTTCTATTGGTTCTCCTTTTACCACTCAACTCCTTCGTAACATTTCTAGCAACCTGGGCATGTTTACCCTTGGGAATGCCTGGCTGGTTTGTCCGTGTCTTTTTGGTTTATCCACTGTCTTTAACAACTTTATACACTAGTTTGCTTTTGTATAGTGGTAAGGTTCCCCATTCTAATTCCTGGGATGGTGGTTTTCCAAAGACAGGTGTATTTAGTGTTGTGTAAAGATATTTTTAGTGAAACTGAGGTAATCTAAATGTGCTCTTTGAGTTTGTGAAGCTTCCATGAAAGTGCATTGTTTTTTGCATCAATTAAAATGTCATTGAAACTGGGTAAATCATTTTTCTCCAGCACGAATATGGTGATGGGAGAATTAACGTGTTTTCTTTTATTATCCTTGTGGTACTGGAAATAGGGAAGCACAGCTAACCAGACACTAAAAGTCCAGTTGGCTGCAGTGCCAGTGGGGCAAGCAGGCTCAGTGCGGCTCCCGGGAATGGGCCAGCTTGTCCTTCTGGTTCCTAAGTGGAGGGGCGGCCAGGGGGGCTCCGCACACTGCCCCAACTCGCAGGTGCTGCCCCAGGTGCAGGCTCCGCAGCTCCCATTGGCTGGGAACCGTGGCCAGTGGGAGCTGTGGGGGTGGCGCCTGCAGGATGGGGGCAGTGTGCGGAGCCCCTGGGTCACCCCTCCACCTAGGAGCCAGAGGGACATGCTGCCACGTCCTGGGAGCTGCACAGACTTCCTCCGTCACAGGGAAATGCTGGGGCATCCTAAGGTCAGCGCCGCCCAGAACCCGCTCCCCAAGCCCTCTCCTGCACCCCAACTCCCTACCACAATTCGGAACCCCCACCACCACCCAAACTCCCTCACAGAGCCTGCATCCCTTCCCGCACCCCAACCCTCCCAGCCCAGAGCCCCCTCCTGCACCCCAAACCCCTCACCCCTGACTCCAACCCAGAGCCTTCACCCCAGCCAGAGCCACCCCATGTCCCAGCCTGAAGCCCTCTCCTGAACCCTGAGTCCCTCATTTCTGGCCCCACTCTGGAGCTGTATCCCCAGACCAGAGCCCACACCCCAACCCTCTGCCCCAGCCCAGAGCCCCCTCCCACATCCTGAAACTTTCAGTCCCTCCCTCCAGCCTGGAGTCTCCCCTGCACCCCAAACCCCTCATTCCCGGCCCCCCCCAGAGCCCACACCCCCATCCAGAGTCCTCACCCCCTCCTGCATCCCAACCCCCGTCCCATCTTGGTGAAAATGAGTGACTGAGCGAGGGTGTGGGAGAGCGAGCAACGGAGGGAGGGGGGATGGAGTGAGCGGGGGCAGGGCCTTGGGGCAAGGGTGTTTGGTTTCTGTAATTAGAAAGTTGGCAACCCTAGGGTGGTCCCAGACATCTAATAATGAAGTTGCAGCCTGATTAAAACCATATCAATTGTCTCCTGTTCTTCTTTCAGTATAGCTCAGGGGCGGCAAACTTTTTGGCCTGAGGGCCACAGCGGGTTTCCGAAATTGTATGGAGGGCTGGTTAGGGGAGGCTGTGCTTCCCCAAACAGCCAGGCTTGGTCCCGCCCCTTATCCAGCCCCCCTGCTTCTCGCCCCCTGACGGCCCCCTCGGGACTCCTGCCCCATCCAAACCCCCTGTTCCCTGACGGCCCCCCGGGACCCCTGCCCAATCCGCCCCTCCCTGTCCCCCGACTGCCCCCTGCCGCCCAATCCAACCCCTCCTCTCATTCCTGACTGCCCCCCTGAGACCTCTGCCCCATCCAAACACCCCTTCTCCCTGACTGCCCCCGGAATCCTTGCCTGTGACTGCCCCCTGCCACCCCATCCAACCCCCCCCTTCCTGAGTGCTCCCTCGGGACTCCTGCCCTATCCAAGCCCCTTGTTTCCTGCCCTCTGACCGCCCGAACCCCTATTCACACCTCCGCCCCCTGACCACCACCCCGAACTCCTCTGCCCTTTATTCAATTCCCCCTGCTCCCTGCCCCCTTACCAGACTGCCTGGAGCACCGGTGCCTGGAGGCGCTACAGCCATGGCTCCCAGAGCACCAGGACAGGCAGTCATGCCACCCGGCTGGAACCACACATGCCATCGCGCAACATAGAGCACCGGGTCAGGCCGCGGCTCTGCAAGAGCCCCGCCATCCAGAGTATTGTGCCTGGGGCACTGTGAGCTGAGGCTGCGGGGGAAGGGGAAGAGTGGGGGAGGGGCTGGGAGCTAGCCTCCCAGGCCAGGAGCTCAGGGGCTGGGCAGGAGGGTCTCGTAGGCCAGATGTGGCCCGCAGGCCGTAGTTTGCCCACCTCTGGTATAGCTGGACAAAGGGAAGGGAGAGAAAGCCAAATGACAGATAGTCTTCCGCTCCTTTCCATAATATCCTTATACATTTATTTACCAGTTTAAAGTATCTTTTTATAACATGTTCCTTAAAGACTGGAGGTGAAATCCTGTCCCACCTGAAGCCAATTGGAATTTTGCTTTTGACTTCAGTTGGTCCAGGATTTCATTGAAGAAATTGACCTGATCTTCCATATCCCATGTGTTTGCCTCTATATCTTTGTAGAATTAAATTCTCTATATACACCCCAAATCCTCCTATTAGAAATAAAGAACAAACTGAAATCTTAATTCAAAGTATGTGACTTTTTTTTTAATATATTCTCAGGTGCTTTCCCTTCTGATTTAGGCACCATTCAGCAAGGCAGTTAAGTACATGCTTAACTTCAAACTTGTGATTAATACTATTGTAATCAAAGTTAAGCACATGCTTATGAGTGTCGCTGATTTAGGGCTCTTAAATCTGGAATGTAATCAGGAGAAGAGGACAGGACATAGTACATTTATTTTAAAAATTAGCCTGCCTATTGTCAGAGGCTGGGTGAAATTCTGACTGCCCTCTTAGGCCTAGTCTTCACTTACCGGCTGGTCCGGAGGCACGCCATCGATGTTCTGGGATCGATTTATCGCGTCTGGTTAAGACGCGATAAATCGATCCCGGATCAATCCCGGAAGTGCTCACAATCGACGCCGGTACTCCAGCTCGCCGAGAGGAGTACGCGGCGTCGACGGGGGGAGACTTCCGGCCGCGTCGGGACCGCGGTAAGTCCGGAGTAAGGTACTTCGAATTCAGCTACGTTATTAACGTAGCTGAATTTGCGTACCTTAGTCCGAAGTCCGGACTAAGTGTAGACCAGCCCTTAGTTTTGACATTAAGCAAAACTTATACTCATTACTTGCTAGACTGACTTTCTTGCTGGCTACTGGTGAGTGGGAGACTACCTCTTCTATCTGTTATTCTTAACTCAGTCCCCATTTAGATACTAAATGTCATATCTGCTAGAAAATCAGTGTGCTTACAAAAGCTCTGTATTTAATATAGGTCACATCTTTCCAATATAAAGAAGAACAGGAGTACTTGTGGCACCTTAGAGACTAACAAATTTATTA